>NW_026294402.1:58610563-58660563 GCF_007827085.1 Peromyscus californicus insignis
AGTCTGCTTTCTTATAGCACCCAGGACCACTAGCCCAGGGGTGGCTCCACCCATAATGGGCCGGGCCCTCCCCCATCAATCACTAATTAAGAAAATACCCTACAGGCTTTCCCACAGTCAGATGTTATGGAGGCATTTTCTCAGTTGAGGCTCGTTCCTCTTTGATGACTCTAGCTTGTGTCAAGTTGACATAAAACTAGTCAGCACATTGATCAAGGATCTTTATATTAATTTTTATTTTTAAAATACTACCTTAAATATTATTTGTCTTGACTACTAAGGTGTGTGTGTGTGTGTGTGTGTGTGTGTGTGTGTGTGTGTGTGTGTGTCCCTTTAAAATTCGCACCTGAGGCAAGTGAATAGCCTAGCCCAGCAGCACAGTTGGTCTGTTTTTTTTGTTTTGTTTTGACTTTTATTTTTATTTGTGACTGGTAGCATCCACGGAGGCCAGAAGAGGGCATTGGGTCCCCTGGATCTGGAGGAATAAACAGTTGTGAGCTGCCCAACATGGGTCCCGGGAAACAAGCTTGAGTCCTTCGTGAGAGCAGCAAGTGGCCTGAGCTGCTGAGCCGTCTCTCCATGCCCAGCTATTCTGCCTTATAGTTGAGGTCATGTCTGCCACAAAACACTGGATAGTCATTCTTCATATGTTCATTTGCATTCATATGTTAACTATAGCCTTTTCTTTCTTTTTTTTTTCTCCCTGAAACAGGGTCTCACTATGTAACCTTGGCTCTCCTGACACTCACTCTGTAGACCAGGGCTGGCCTGGAACTCACAGAGATCCACCTGCCTCTGCCTCCCGAGTGCTGGGATTAAAGGTGTGTGCCACTGCTGCCTGCTTTTTTCTTTTTTCTTTTCTTTTTGAGACATGGTGTCACGGAGCCAAGGCTGGCTCCAGATTCTCTATGAAGTCCAGGATGGCCTGGAACTTCTGACCTTCTCGTGTCCATTTCTGGAGTGCAGAGGTTACAGATGTGCACACCCAGTTTCTATGATGCTGGGGATCCGACCCGGCAAGCCCTCTGCTAACTAGCCTACGTCCCAGCCCCACAGCTCCTACTTCAGTTGATATGCCAGGAAACTCATTGTGTCCCAGTTTTCAATTATATGTAGCACTCCCATCAATCCCAAATTTATTTCTGCTCCACGGATTCCTTAATTAGATATGAACACTGTTTGGATGCTGCTGTGTTCTGCTAAAATTTATATCCATATCTGCAAACATAAACATGTCTTGGCTGTACAACTTTTTAACTGAATTTGCAGAAACATTCACAATGCTATCACATGGTTCATCCTTAGCAGAATAAAATCCCATGAGCTCATCCTTACTTCTGATCTTCTAGGTGGAGAGCTTACTGAACACTTCTCAGGGCCGGCATGTTGACAGTGTGTGTGTGTGTGTGTGTGTGTGTGTGTGTGTGTGTGCGTGTGCACATATGCATGCCAAAGGTTGACAATGAGTGTTCCCTTAGTCACTCTTCAGCTGATACTATTATGAGACAATGTCTCTCATCGAATATGAAGCTTGCTGATTACAGGCGTACACCACAATGCCTGTTTTTTATTTCGCTTTGTCTTGGGGGGCTGTTTTTGCTTTTACTTGTTTGTTTGTTGTCTGTGACTGCTGGAGATCGAATCTAGGTTCTGGTGTGTGGGCAGTAAGCACTTAACCAGCTAAGCCATCTCCCCAGCCCGACCTGCAGGCTCTTTCTTCACTTTTAGCTCAGATTCTTGAGCCTGCCAATCTGAATGGCTCACAGGGGCTTGAGCTGGGGGCTGTTGCGCCGATAGACAGGATGCTTGTGGGTCAGGTGCCTACCTTTTCTCTAATCAGCTGAAACTGAGAGGTAAGGACTGGAACAGGGTCACTTGTGACCAAGCATGGCCACCTGAAGCACATGGGTCTTTTCCTTAGGAAAGGCTATGGTGTTGGCCTCAGTGGACACTGACTGGTGGCCCTGCCACGTACCAGCCCTCGGTCACTCCTCCCTCAGGCAGCTGCTTCTACTGCCATCTGACATGAATACCCTCCGATTTGCTACTGGAACTTGTTTGCCACATACTCTTAGCCAAACATTCCAGAAGATAAAGTGTGTCTTCCACAGTGACCAGCCACTTCCCACTCTGATTTGGAATGCACTGCACAGTGGCAGGAAAGAACTGACCTCCACATATGAGCCACAACATGTGCAGGCTTGTACACATCTGCCATTTGCCCACACACAACAATAAACACAATACATGATTTTTTTTTATCCATACATACCTGTGGTGATGTATAATTTATAAACCAAGTAGTAAGAGATTACCAATAACTAATCATGATGGTAATTGGGGATGGAGAGATGAGCAGTGACTAAGAAGACTTGCTGCTCTTCCATAGGACCTGGGTTTGGTTCCCAGCACCTATGTGGTGGCTCACAACTCTGTTAACTACAATTCTAAATGATCTGACACCCTCTTCTGGCTTCCATGGGTACTGCATGCACATGGTTCACATACAGGCAGGCAAAAACACCCACAGACACAAAAGAAACATAAATATTTTCTTAAATGATGATAGCGATTATGGTGGTTTGAATGTGGATGGCCCCCACAGGTTCATATACTTGAGTGCTTGGTCCCCAGTTGGCGGAACTGTTTGGGAAGGACTAGAAGGTGTGGTCCTGTTGGAGGAGGTGTGTCACTGGAGTGGGCTTTGAGGTTCAAAAGCCCACGCCATTCCCAGTTAGCAGTCTCTCTGCCTCCTGTTTGTAGGTCAGGGGTAAACTCTCCGATCTTTCTCCACTCCCAGGACTCCCGATGACATGAATCTGTGACAGCTGTGTGGTGTCCCCGCTGTCTCTGTTCACCTTTTTCCATCGCTTTCTTCTGTGTTGCTCAGATGGATAATTCTTTTGGATTTCTATAGAGCCTCACGTTCATAGATGCCCTTGGCTCATCCCTGTTCTCTAATTAAAACAATTCAGTTGCTTCCTTTGATTTTTCAGTTCTAGAACATCAATTTATTCCTTCTGTCTTCTAGCTATTTCTTGAGACTTTCCATTTTTATTTCATTTCATGAGTATTCACCCTTATTTCTTAGAGTATGGTCATAATAACTGCTTTTTAAATCTTGGATCCATGCCTGTGTTATGTCAGAGTTAGTATCTGTCTGTCTGTCTGTCTAATCTATTAGTTGTCTTTTCACTGTGAATTGAGATTTTTTTTTTTTTTTAGATTGTACCCTAGGCGTTTAAATTATTTTGCTGTATGTCCTAGTTTTCTTTCTGTGATGAGATAAACACCCTGACCAAAAGGCAACTCGGGGAGGAAAGGGCTTATTTCATCTTACAGCTTGTAGTCCAGCATCAAGAGAAGTTAGGGCGGGAACCTGGAGGCAGGAACTGAAGCAGAGGACATGGAGGGGCGCTGCTGACTGGCTTGCTCCCCATGGTTTGCTCAGCCTGTCACACTTGGGCATGGAAGAAAGGCAATGGCAAGTTTAGCCACTCCAGGTTGGGAGAAATTCTGGCACGAACCTATGTTCTGCTGGTCTCAGCTCAGAGAGTCCACCTGGCAGGGACACTCCCACGTCCTCCCAGGAAGACTTCCTCTTCTCAGCCTCAGGCTTCCACTCTGAAATCTGCCATGATCCAGGGAGGCCCAGGCTCCCCGCACCTTGGCTGTAACAGGAGCTCCAGGCCTCTCTAGAGGTGCAGCGCCTTCCTTGTTCACCCCTGTGTGCTCACTCTTTAGAGGGTTTATTTAGTTGTAAGTGGTGGTGAGAAATAAATCCTGGGTTGAAATCCAGATGTCTGGATGTCCAAGCCAGACTCCCTCCAAAGGAATGACATCTACAACATGCCCAGAGCAGGGTGCTGATGCAGCTGGGATTTGAAAAGATCCCTGTCCCCGAGGCATACAGCCCAGCACTTGCTATGCAGGAAGTGCTCCGTAGACACTGAGGGAATGAGACTGAGACCATGCAGCCCGGTCTGCAGCGCCTTCCTGCTCTCCTCCATGGCTGAGTCCTGAATATGGGCTGATCACGGGTCACTGCTTGGCTCTTTAGCCAGGGAAATGTGAGGCACGGGTCTGAGTAGAAGTGAAATGGTAGGGAAGAGTAAGTGTACCCGTCCCCCAACATGTGGCACATATCAACACATCTACCCATCAAATAAATCTCCACATTTACCTTCTCAGGGAAGGGAGATCCTCCCTTGCCCCCTTTCATTGGTAGGGAAACTGAGCACCCCTGCAGGGGACTGAAGAATATGGATTTAGACTGCTCCCAGATAGACCCAGAATCCTCATACCATACTTCTCTTCCCTCTCTTTAGTTGATAAACCTCAAGAGACAGATGGGGAAACTGAGGTCTGAGCACATATGGGTCTTTCTCACGCTAGTAGGACAGCTGGTCCCAGCCCAAGACTGTAGCCTGTGTTGTTTAACATAGTGGCCTTTTCCTCCTGGGGGTTTGAGACTAGTGAAAACAGATATCGCTTGCTGTCCAAGGGTGGCAACCATTGGTAAGGAATAGGGCGGGCCCCTGCCAGCAAAGGTCAGCCCTCAGGACATTAAAAGGGGCCCATTCTGACACCCCACAGCAGACAGTGTGCCCACCCTAGTACTGAAAGAAATAAAAGTCCCCCTGGGGGAGCCACTGTTTGTCAGTGAGGGGCAATGTTCAGCGAGACTCTACCACCCTGCCTCGTCTCACACTGCCTCGTCTCCTGACCACTGTCCATTCCCACCCTGGGGAACATTCCTCAATGCATCTCTGTGGGTGCTGGCTTCGGAGGATGTGCCCCTCGCTCCTGCTGGGTGGGCAGCTGAACAAGTGGATCTACCCTCTGACCTTCTTCACTAGACACAGGAGCTGGACACGCAGAGGCTCCAACCACCCGCCCTACAACTGTGGATGCTGGTTGGAACTGACATCCTTTAGGCCAGGCTAGTGAGAGCAGGTAAGTCCGTGGAGGCTGTGAAACCTCCCAGCTCAGGCCTGCGGAGACAGGACGGTTGGTAAAGGGTCGCCAAACAAGCATAAAGACAAGTTTAGATCCTCGGCACCCACATAAAAGCCAGATGTGGTGAGGCGCATCTGTAATCCCAGGGCTGGCGAGGTGAGCGGAAGCTCTCTGGGACTTGGCCCAGCCAGTCTAGCACAATTGGTAAGCTCTGGGCTCAGTGAGAGACTCTGTCACAAAAAAATAAGGTGATGAGACTAAAGAGGTGACTTACTTGCTGCTCTTGTGGAGGACCTGGGTCCGTTCCCAGCACCCATGTGGCAGCTAACAACTGTCCATAACTCCAATTCCAGAAGGTCTGATGCCTTCTGGCCACGGTGGGTGCTGCACACATGTGTTCCACAGACATACGTGCAGGCAAAACACCCAAACACTTAAAATAAAAATAAATTATTATTTTTTAAAAGTGTAGGTGCTGGCAAGATGGCTGAGAGGGTAAAGGTGCCTGATGCCAGACAATCGAAGTTTAATCCCTGGTATTCACACGGTGGAAGGAGAGGACCAACTCGAACAAGTTGTCCTCTGGTGTCCACGCATTTGAACACAGAGAGAAGAGGCGAGGGAGAAGGAGGACGGGGTGGGCGGGGCGGGAGACGATGCCTGGCTTAGATCTCAGGCTATGAGGACCGTAACCGACCAACTGTGAACCTTCACTGTGTCGTGTGCCTGCGATGATGACGTGTAGCATAGCTTGCTACAGGCTCGCAGTGACGGCCCTGTTATGTGGTCTGATGATCCTCCCAGCCTCCTCTTCAGTCCCTCAGGGATGTGTTCCCTGAGACATCTGTCCACGCTCATCTGACTCAGCATCTGCTTCTCAGAGAACTAGGATTCAGCACAGGTCCTTACCCTGAAGGCTGTCATGTCTCGAGACGTGCCTGGGGCTTCCGAGGCTGTGGGACACGCAAGGCCACGGCATCACCGAGCTGACACATTGAGCAGCAGATGTCCACTTCATCACATCCAGGACTTGCCAGGGACTGGGTGTAGGTCCTATTTCCTTCAACCCTAGAGCTCTCGCTCCCTCCCATCCTAGAAACCATGGCTCAGCCATTCTTCCCCAGGCAGAGGTGGGCTGGGGCTGGGCTGAGGCAGCCAGAAGTCACGTAGAAAGAAATAGTCATATGTTCATCAAATCCTGTAGTTTATTGTCCAAGAATTCATCCGGCACCTTGTGTGTGAGAGGCATGGTGACAGCGGAGTAAGTACTCCATAAATGACACAGGCTTCAGAGACCACTGGAAAATAGAGTTTGCATTTGAGCAGTCACGTCCAGGGCTGTGTGATACTCAACAAGTCACTAAGCCTCTCTGGGCCCATGCTTCCCCCGTTTAAAAAAAAAAAATGTATTAGCTGACACTGGCAGATGTCTCCCAGGGGTCCTGCTTTGGCTACAGCTAGTCTGACTTGAAGCAGCTACTTAGGTCCTCCTGTTCATTCTGGGCAGCCAGATACCAGCTTCCCACAGGCTGCCCAGCGGATGGAGTTTGCAGGGCCCCAGCTATCTGCCTGGTGAAGGGGAGACCCCCAGTGCAGGTCTAGCCCGGGCTCCTGTGGGCCGGGGCCCCTTCCATGCCAGCAGCTCAGTAGAAGTGCAGAAGTCAGCCTGCAGAGGGCAGGCAGCCCGGGGACTGTGTTCGTGAAGGACCTAGGGATGGAGCTGCTTCTCATGCAAGGGGCGTATAAGGGCATCTTCAGGCCAAGTTCCCCAGGTAAACTCTCAACTTCCCACATCAGAGAGACAGATGTGGACAGCTGCCGGGGGCGGGGCGGGGGGGGGGAGGTCAGAAAAATAATCAACTCAGACCAAAGTGGGAACCGAGAAGCCATCCCAGAGGAGGTGCCTCGGGACGGAGGGCAGGGGCCGGAGACTCTGGAAGACAAAGTGGACCGCGGCAGAGGCTGGAAGAGGGGTGGGTAACTGCAGTGGTTAAGAGAGGAGGAGAGAGAAGTGAGACGGGAGGCGGGGGGGGGGGGGGGGGGGGGGGGGGGGGGGGGGGGGCGGTCAGCAGGCAGGGACAGAGGTCAGGACTTCAGCAGAGAGTGCTACACAAGTAGCAAGTAGCTGTAGTGAGGCAGGCAGCTCTAGTGGCTGGATAAAGCGGGGTATGGGTGCAGGGAGCATTTTGGAAACCTGGATGTCCCAGACCGACCCTCACAGGCTTTACCAGGTTTGCTTTTGTTTTAAATAGCTCCCACCTCTCTGTCCATGTTTACAGCAAGAACTGGGAGTTGTGGAAACCGGGTACTCTGTGTCTTCGGCCTGTCCCATACCATCCCCACCCCCCACCCCAACGCACCGGCACACCCACGTGCTCAGGTGGAGCAAGGAGCAGCACCTTGGGTGCGTGCCTAATATTGACCACCAGAGGGCGCCGCCACCCTCCGGCAATGAGCTAAGTCTTAAAGAACCCACCAAGCAACTTAGAAAACCCATCTACCTGCCCCATTTCACCTGTGTGGGAATTGAGACTCAGAAGCAACGGCCTGAGCAAAGTGAGGAAGGAGGGAGGGGCCACTTCAACAGACGGATGCAGGCAGTGCAGTTTGAAAATAGACACATTAAGCCCAGGAATGAGGCACCTGCCCCCATGCAGGCACATACTTGAGTGTAAATACTATCTATTCTTGTTTGCTGTTGCCACGATACAACACTAATCAAAAGCAACCCGGGGCGGGGAGAAAATCATTTATTTGCCTTACAGGTTACGGTTCATCACTGAAGGAAGCCAGGGCAGGAACTCAAGGCAGGAATGTGGAGGCAAGAACTGAATCAGAGACCGTGGAGGAGTGCTGCTTACTAGCCTTATACAGCTCAGGTCCACCTGCCTCAGGATGGTACCACCCATAATGGGCCTGGCCCTCTGACATCAATTATCAATCAAGAAAATGCCCTGCAGACATACCCACAAGCCAATCTGATGGAGGCCATTCTTGAATTGAGGCTCCTTCTTCTCAAGATGATGACCACTGTTAGCCATCACACCCCTGCCTAAGCAAGGTCCTTCTTACCATCTGTCATGTTCCTGCATTCCCACTAGGGGGATACTCTTAGTTCTTACCATGTCCCAGCAGCCTCGGTCAATAGATATGACAGATAGGTTATAACCAGTCCTTGGTCAGCCCTGGACTCTAGGGATTCTGAGCACAGCACCCCAGGAATCCACTGCAAACTTGGACATGCTTCCCCTCCTTCCTCCTCCCTAGAACTCTCTTCCTGGGTTGGGGGGGCAGTCATCCCCATTCAGCTTCTGAACTCCCTTTCAATCTCTCACTCACTCTCCACCATTGTTTAGACCAACCCACCAGGCTTCCACTTTTCATGATTCCAGTGAGTTCCTGTCCCAGGGTCCTCCAAAGCAGTCACCTGAGCTTCTTGTTGCCCATATCCTCGGGGTGCCCCACACCCTTACAGCCAGGGCCAGAACCAGGAGACCTGGAGTCTAAGCCCTGTTCAGCCACCAGCCCTCGTGGGGGAGTGTCTCTCTACTCCCTGCTCTGCCCCGTGAGACTAATGGCCTAGACATGCACACGTCCTGAGTCTTCAGTGCTAGTCCTAATGGCTCTTCAGGAATAGCTCTTCCTGCTGTCTTTGCAGGATGTTTCCAGTGCCTAAAATGAAGACACGCCGCTGCTGTCTGCTGCCCGGCATGCTGGGCTCAAACAAACCAGAATGGGCTTGCTCCCAAAGGGATAATTCACATTTTCTTTGGAGATTAGAAAGCCTCTCAGATGGGTCTGGGGAGATGGCTGACCTCCACATACCTGATATGGCGTGTGCACAAATACCCATACACAAAATAAATAAATAAAATGTGATCAAGTTTCTTAAAGAAAAAAATTTAGGGTCAGGCATGGTGGCCCATGCTTTTAATCCCAGCACTCAGAAGACAAGCCAGCAGATCTCTGTGAGTTTGAGGCCAACCTGGTCTCCATAGCAAGTTCCAAGCTAGCTGGGGCTACACATTGAAAACCAAAAAGGTAGAGAAAAGAATTTTTTTTTTAAATTTAAAAAAAAGTCTTTCAAATTCCACATACTGGGCCTAGATTCATTTTATTTTATTTTAAGACAGAGTGTCACTTTGCAGCCCTGGCTAGTCTTGAACTCATTTTGAGAAGTGTGCCACCACGCCTGGCTCAGGGAATCTCAATTAGCAGCAGGTACAAAGAAGTGTCTGAGGTCCGCCTGACTCAGGCTAGCCTGGTGGCCTCCTCTCTTGGCAGAAGCACAAGTCACGGTGTTTCACTAAGTGAGGACAGTTCTGAAAAACACCTTAAGCTGGGCCCCCGGCTTTCCGGTCCCTCTGCAAGGGAGGAGGGAACACTGCAGGGGGTGCCGGCCCAATGTCCGAATTTGGGAAATTTGGAGGTGAACAGAACTGAGTCTGGTCCACTCAAAGGCGCAGGAGGTCATCTTGGTCATCCAGGCGTTGGCTGGGCAGGAACCCCCGTGCATGAAGGAGTGTCCCCACTTCTGGACCAGCGGTTCTCAACCTTCCGAATATTGCAGCCCTTTCGTGTTGTGTGACCCTCATGTTGTGGTGGCCCCCCAATAAAGTGATCTTCATTGTTACTTCATAACTACCATTTTGCTACTGTTATGAATTGTAATATAAAGATCTGTGTTTTCTGATGGTCTTAGGTGACCCCAGAGAAAGGTTCGGTCGACCCCCAGGGGTCACAACCCGCAGGTTGAGAATCACCGTTCTGGCCCCTCTTTATCTTTTCACCTTTAGAAGAGCACAGGGCGGCAGGGGAGCCCTGGGCAGGAGTCCAGAGCCTCAGACCTGCTCGCCATAATGGGTCGAGTGCCTTTCCCAGGCCTTGGTGACTCATAAAACAGGGACAAGAACTGCTGCCACAATCACCACATCCAAGCCCCACCCCACGTTCCCTCGTACAAAGAATATATCCAAACCCCACTCCATACTTGCCCTTACAAGGAACTTACGAAGGACAAGCTACTGTGCCCCCCCTGTTTTATAGGGGAGGAAAGAGTTCCGAAGGAGTTGAGGGGGAGAGTGAGGACACGACACATTCACTTCACAAATACTAACATTATGATGCGGAGGCCTTCGAGGGACGGCTCAGGGGAAAAGAGAGCTTGCGGCACACACAAGAGGACCTGAGTTCAAGTCCTCAGCACATAAATGTCTAGGCTTGGCCTCCTGGGCACCTGTGACTCCAGTGCTGTAGGGGGCAGAATGGGAAGATCCTCAGGGCTTGCTGGCTGCCAGTCTAGCTCCAGGTTCAGCAAGAGATGATGTCTCAAGGGAACAAGGCAGAGAGAGAGAGTGACACGGAAGGACAGCCAATGTTCCCCTCTGGACTCCACAAATGCACGTGGATGTGCAAACCAGCACGCGCGCGCGCACGCGCGCGCGCGCACACACACACACACACACACACACGCACACACACACACACACACACACACACACACACACACACACACACACTGCAGAGGTAAGCATGGTCGTGCAGAGCTGTGATCTCAGCACTCAGGGAGGCTAAGGTGGGAGAGCATGGACAGTTTAGGTCAGGTTGAGGTACACAGCCAGACTTCTCAAAGGAGGAAGAGGCGGAGAGCACAAAAATAACCCTAAACACATTAACAGACAATTCTCAGAACAAAACATGCAAACGGCCCTCGGCCCTTTGCAAGGCTTCCCAACACGGCACAAATAGAAGAAATGCAAATTCAAACTGCTCCAAGATACCATTTCTCACCTATCAGATTGGCATAGATCCAAAAGTTTGGCAACCCTCCTTGCTGGGAAGGCTGCAGAGAAGCAGCCACTCTCAAGGGGGCTGATGGGAATGCGGAAATGGTTCTGCTCCTCAGGAGCCAGAGCTGTGCTGGGGACTGAACTCACGACCTCAGGCATGCCACCCACGCCCTCTCCCATGGAGCCCCTCCCCAGCTGAATGCAGCCTGTCTGGGGAATCCCACTGCTGGGAACAGACCCCAGTGTCCACAGAAAGCTCCTAACTGCCATCTTACTTGTGACAGAAAACGTCTGGAATGAGAGGAGGGATGTCCATCTGTGGGGGGCTGTGGCTGATAACACAAGAGGGGACTTGGTGGCCGCCAATGGGACCCAGGAAGAACTCCCTGATCCTGGGTGAGGGGGTAGGTGGCGTGATGCTGGAGGAAACAAGGTGTAGGAAAATGTGACAGCACAGTGGTCTAAAGAAATGGGGTCGGAGGAATCCGTGCAGGCAAGGGTGCTGTGTTCTATTTTATTTTTAATTGTGTGTATGTGTGTGAGAGGGTGAGCGTGTGTGAGGGTGAGCATGTGTGAGTGTGTGCCTTAGGGGGCCAGAAGAGGGTGTCAGAGGCCCTGGAGCTGGAGTTATAGGCAGTTGTGAGTCACCCAATGTGGGCACTGGGAATACAATCTGGGACTTCTGGAAGAGCAACAAAAGCTTTTAATTGCTGAGCCATCTCTCCAGTCCCAGCAAGTATGCTCTATAGATATTAAATTAATATGAATTGATGTAAGGATGAAGCAGAAAGTTTTAATTAAAGTTATGAGGAGGATTAGGTAAAGGAGACCCAGAAAGTGGGCCTTTCTTAGGACCTTTTATTTTGTCTGGTGAACGTGTTTAGTTAGCACTCCGTCACTGTGACAAAATGCCTGAGGAAACCAACTTCCAAAGGAGGAGAGGTTTTTCTGGGCTTACGGGTTCAGAGACTCCAGTCACGGGCTGCTTGGTCTAGCTGCTCTGAGCCTAGGGAGAAAGTTGCTCACTTAACAGCAACTGAGAAACCAAGGGGAAGGAGGGACCAGGGTCCCAAATATCCCTTCATTGTGGGCCTCCTCACACTCCACCCCACTGCTTAAAGTTCCAACATTTCCCAACACCATCAGTGGAGGCCGTTTTCAACAAAAAAGCCCTTGAGAGACAGTTAAAAGTCAATCCATAACAATCGACTTTGGGGTCATAAGTAAAAAGATCTCAAGTAAATAGGGCAATAGTGGTTCACGCCTTTAACCCCAGCACTCAGGAGGCAGAGGCAAGCAGATCTCTGTGAGTTCGAGGCCAGCCTGGTCTACAAATTGAGTTCCAGGACAGCCAGGGCAATACAGAGAAACCCTGTCTTGAAAAAAGAAAGAAAGGAAGGAAGGAAGGAAGGAAGGAAGGAAGGAAGGAAGGAAGGAAGGAAGGGAGGGAGGGAGGGAGGGAGGGAGGGAGGGAGGGAGGAAGGAAGGGAGGATGGAAGGGAGGAAGAAAGAAATTAATTTTCCTAACAGGGCTGGGAGCACAGCTCAGGGTTACAGTGCTTGCCTAATAATATGAGACCCTAACTTCTAATCCCCAGGACCTCAAATAAATGATTTTAATGCCAAAACATTTTTAAAAGTCTAGTGGTACTTGGTAAGGGTTCGCTTTGGAAAGCAGTTTCTTCTTCTTCTTCTTCTTCTTCTTCTTCTTCTTCTTCTTCTTCTTCTTCTTCTTCTTCTTCTTTCTTCTTCCTATTCTCTTTCCCCCTCTTCCTCTCTTCTTCCTCCTCCTCTTCCTCCTCTTTTTCCTGGTAGGGTCTCCTCCTGCCTCCACCTCCCGGTTTGTGAAGTACAGGGGATGGAACCCCAGACTTCATACATGCTAGGCAACCGCTCTACCAAATGAATTACAGCCCAGCCCTGACTATTTCTTAGGAAACACCAAACACCTGACCCAGCTGCTCCACTCAGCCACCCGCTGATGAAAACTAATGCCAGTTCACTCACTGTCTGCCCTCGGAGTATGGATGTGGCAGGTATTTCAAGTCCCTGCCACCCCGGCTTCCCCCAATGGGCTGTACCCTTGAATTGTGAGAGGACAGAAAAAGAGAGAGTTGTTATTGTGTTGGTTTGGGGTTTTTGTTTGTTCATTTGTTTTTTGTTTTTGTTTTTGTTTTTTTTGGTTTTTTGTTTGTTCATTTGGGTTTTTTTTTTGTGTTTTTTGGGTTGTTTTTTTTTTTTTTTTTGATACTCACGTTAGAATTTAAATGTTAAGAGTTATACTGTGGGATGACTGCTCTGAACTGTAGTTTGTCACACATCTGTAAAGCTAAACGCACATTTCCCTGCAGTCCCTCTGGTAGGGATCAACCCCAGAGAAGTGGGCATCTATATTTACACAAAATCCATACATGCCACATATTCAGTGACATGTTTCATAACTACCCCAAACTAGAAACAAGCCAAATGTCCCTCATCCAGCAGACAGATAAACAAATGGCATTGTGTCCATGCAAAGCCATTGAACAGTGACAGGAAGGGAGAGTGTGGCTGGCTTTCCAAGCCCCGGAGCCAAGTGAGAGAAGACAGATTCCATGTGTGACGTTCAGCAGCACACGATGGGCACAGAAAGCAGGCTGGAGTGGGAGGAGGGGCTGCCTACCCCGTGGCTGGATGAATGTGTTCTAGATCTTGATTGTCATGGTGTTTACATATTTGCTAAACGTTGTCAAGTCTCATGTAACTGTGCAATTTCAAGGGATAACTCATACAACATGGGAATAATAGAACGCGGCTCTTGAAAACCGATCAGCTGCGTGTTGATTGACTATCTGATGAATGAGCGAAGGGGGAGGAGTCATGTAAGGAGAAAGGCTCAGGCAGGAATGTCTAAGACCTACAGGACTTTAGGGCGGGAGTAGCCAGTGGACAGCAGGGCACTCGGGGCAGGGCCTGGAGGCCACGAGACCTCGACTCCCAGCTAGCCTACTCTTCTGAATTCTGTCTCCACCACTCAGGCATGCCACCCTGCCTCCTGAAAAAACCATCCTCAGTTCCATGTGTTACCCAACTCACTCACATCCTTGCCCAAGTCCACCGGGAGCTGAGCAGGGCCCGTGTGTGCAGAGAGGCTCACTCTGGTGTCCGCAAGAAGCTCCCTGGTGTTTCTGTACCTTGTTCAAGCTTCAGGAAGCAAGACAGACTGTCACCCTGTGTGGGGAGCACAGAGACACCCATGGGAGCATGGGAGTAATGAGTGGGGCAGCACCTCTTCCCACCCACTGCTCTGAAGGGCCTCATCCCAGTGTGGGAGATGGGAGGCTCAGTTCCTGATCACGGGGATGGGAGAGCACAGACTTCTCACCCCAAAGTGTCCCTGAGCTGGGCAGACCCAATGCATCTTTGTGGCTTTCAGGGTTCCCCATCACCCCAGTTGCTGGAACCTTAAGTCTCCCTACTTTCCTGAAGACAGAGCTGCAGGGGGCAGGTGTGTTTTAGCTATAGCTGAGAATATTCAGTAAGGAGGGATGGGGTGGGTTCAAACTGAGGGCAAAGCCCAGCTTCAGCATGTGAGGAGGCACTGAGTCAAAAAGAGGAAGAAAATGGTAAACACACAACAGGGTAGGGTTGTTTTTGTTTTTTTTGTGGGAGATTTTTTTGTTGTGGTGGTGTTTTTTTGTTTTGTTTTTGTTTTTGTTTTTTATTGGTTTGCTTGGGGTTTTTTTGTTTTGTTGTTTTTTTGTTTTTGTTTTTGTTTTTTTGGTTTTTTGGGGTTTTTTTGATACAGGGTTTCTCTTGTGTAGTTTTAGCACCTGTCCTGGATCTCGCTCTGTAGACCAGGCTGGCCTCGAACTCACAAGAGATCCATCTGGCTGGGATTAAAGGCATGTGCCACTGTCACCCAGCAGTTAAACAGGGTAGTTTAACTCCATCATGGTGCTCCAGGGGTGTTGCTAGGCCACTCAGGGGAGTAAACCAAGCTTGCAGAAGATGGAGGAAACTTCCACACCTGCCCCAGGGGAGCTCACGTACCACTTCATCTGCAAGAGCTGAGTAGTATTAGTCCTGCCCTTCATGGATTAGAAAGAACAAGAGACGATGCAGGGGAGTCACCGAGAAGCATGTATTTGCTAACTAGTCCACTGCAGCCAGGACAGCTAAGGGCCATGGGTCGTTAGCCGGGCGGCTCCCTGCTGCTGTTTGCACAAGGGATTCCGGATCTAATCTGGTTTCCACCACTATGGAGCTGTGTGGCTGTGGCCAGTTCACTGCACCTCTCTGGGCATCTGCTTCCACATCTGGACAGCAGGGCAGTGCCTTTCCCACTCAGAAACAACAGAAAGGTGTTCTGAGTTCTGCCTGTGGGAGACTGTCTAGGAAAGAAAAGGAGAGGTCGGTGAGCTGGCCTCTCAATGGGCGGCTGATTACAATGGCGGAGTGAGGCGTGGTGAGAAGCATGTGCCCAGGGGATAGCCTTGAACACCAGAGAAGCATCCGGCACTAAAGCTAAGGGTTTGGCATGTACTGGAATCCTGACTGCCAGCGACTTGCTGGGGGACACTAGACAAGTGACTTTCCTTCTCTGTACTTCAATGTCTCCCTCCTTGAAGGGAAAGTCTGATACTTGGAGTGTCATGTGCAGAGGTGCATGTGTGTGATATGAACATACATGCACACACACATTAATTAATTAATTAAAAAAAAAAAACAAGAATGGGAACTCCATAAGTGGTTCATTGGTTAAGAGCACTGGCTGATCTTTTAGAGGACCTGGGTTCAATTCCCAGAACCCATGTGGCGGCTCACAGCCACCTGTAACTCCAGGACCAGGGGATCCCATGCCTTCTTCTGACCTCTGTGGGCACTGCATGCACAAGGTACACAGATATGTATGCTGGCCAAATACCTATACACATAAAATAAAAAATAAATCTTAACAAAAACAAAAAACCATGGTCATGCATGACTGTAACAGCAGTACTCAGGCTATGGAGGTAGGGCCACTCCTGGTGACACACACCTTCAATCCCAGCACTTGGAAGGCAGAGGCAGGAGGATCTCTGAGTTCGAGGCCAGACTGGTCAACATAGTTGACTCCAGGACAGTCAGGGCTACACAGAGAAACTCGGTCTTGAAAAAACAAGAAGAAGAAAAGCTGTGGGTGTGGGTGGATCAGAAGTTCAAAGCCAGCCTCAGCTACATAGAAACTTGGAGGCAAGCCTAGGCTCCCCGAAACTCTGTCTCAAAAAAAGTTCATACATCCATACACAGCCCCATGCTCCAGGACTGGCCCACAGCCAGTGCCTGTGCACAGGCCGCCATTCATGCCCTACCGGTGGCCAGCCTGCTCTCCACGTGGCCACCAGAGGGAGCCCTGGACAGTATCGGGCCCTCCAGCCTGGCCCAGTGTACCACTACCACACAGACAGGCCGGCCAACTGACTTCATCTGGCCTGCCCATTCAGCTGCCACAGCCTCGCTTCTCCACGGCCCAGTCCACGACACTTCAAGAGCGGCAGCGTTGTAAGGGCCATAGTTACCTCTACACGATACAGTTCTATTGTTTATCTGGAACTCAGATTCTACTGAAAATCTCTGTTATATTTGGAAAGATGACCTCTAAGAAACCATGCACTCTGACCAAACAGACATGGCCATCTCAACGTCCCCAGGGGTCGGTGTATGGAGGTGCCCCTTCCTAGCAGAAGAGCAACCTCTGAGCTGAGTCACCCCCCTTGCCTGCTGACAAGGATTTCAGGCCTGCTGGCTTTGGAAGACAGATGTTGTTTTGTGGTGTGCAACCTGCCCGACTATCCACAGTAGTCCTGCAGGGGGCCAGACAAGCAGGTGCTTCCTGAATGAGGAGCCAGCCTTCCAGCTCTTGCTTCCCTCTAGCAGTGTGCTGGGATGGACAAGGACGGGCAGGGTGTGGCCAACACCCAGGCCTCAGCTGGCAGCCTGCTCTGGGTGCTGTGGGTGCTTTTGGACTTAGGCCCTATTTACATTGTGTCCCATAGTAGTAGGAAGAGGGACCCTATGCCAGGCGCCAGCTGCCCCACGGCCTGCCGGTGTCCACTGCAATTATTACAAGTGAACAGTTACCCAGGCCTCATCCCACGCCAACACTTGGCCCTTGTTCCTGGACAGGCCCCTCTGTGCCCCATCCTTTGTGGCTGACATTTCATTAGGGTCAGGCGGCACCAGGGTAACCCAAGCCCCAAGCCCATCCTAGGGAGAGGGGGCTGGTCCTGGCCATGCAGAAACTTAGCGTGGGGAGTTCAGGCAGACTGGCTGTCGCCAGCCAGGCAGCCACCCCCTCCCACCCCCAAATATCCAGTGTGGGCCACAGGCTGATGTGGAGCCATGGGGGCGCCAGCTGACTCGGATGCCTTTGTTCTGGGCCTGGAGTGGTGTGAGCGTGGTAGCTCCTCCGCTGAGGAGACACAGACAATGAATGGGTGGCATTGCCTGATAAGGCGTCTGCCAGGGGTTCCCACCCAGACAGGCCCCACTGCTCCCACAGACCCACGAGGACTTGGCCCATGCCTGTCACCAGAGAACAGTCCCCCTGGGGTCTCAGCCTCCTCACATGGGACAAAGTAGAGGCCAGAGAGGGTTTTGTATGGAGAACTCAGCAGAGCCAGCTCAGCTGCCTCAATACTCTCCCTGTGAAGAGAATGCCAGGGAAGGCATTTCCCCTGGAATTTCTATAATATGCCTATACAATGGGACTCTTGGGTCTGGGTGGGGTTCTCTGGATTTTCCTAGATCCCCTCAAATAACATCAGAGTTGCCTTGGATACACACAGCCCCATATATGTCAGGCTCTGTGGTAGGCACAAGGGTTTGGGAAGAGATAAGACATAGCCCAGGACTATATGGGACTTCCAGGAGGAGGCGGCTGGAAGATCTACCACCACTCACCAACCTAACCCAAACCAGGTCTCCAGCCCCAGGCTCACAGAGCGGAGGGGGCATCCAGTTTGGGAAGTTAGGGAGCGTGGGGTGAAATTCAGTACTAAAAGACCACAGTGCTGAGGTCCCCAGGAGCAAAGGGTCTCTAGTCTGATGGAGGAGGCCTGGCCTGGCCCTGCCCTACCCTGCCCTGAGGAAGATCTGGTTTCTCGGGAAGTGTGTGAGTTTACTCATTGCTACTACTTGACGAAGGTAACTGAAGAGGAGAGGGGTTTGTTTGGGCTCACGGTCCCGTCCGTTGTCATCATGGGAAAGGCACGACAGTGGGCACTTGAGGCAGCCGGGCACAGCACACCTGCAGTCAGGAAACAGAGGAATGAATGCTGGGGCTCGGCTTGCTTTCTATTTTTTATTCAGCTAGGATCCCCAGCCCCAACATGAATATGATGCGGCCCACATTTAGAGTGGGTCTTCATCCACTCTAAAAACCCCCTCACAAACCTGCCCAGAAAGCCTCTTAGGGGATTCTAGATCACATCAAGTTGGCAATCAATATTAACCATCATAAGGACTCAAGGAACCCTTACAAAGACTAAGAAAATAGGCCCTCCTGAAGTCAGGCCTCTCAGCACCCCAAAGGGAGTTGGGGTGATCAGGTGGCCTCAGGAATTACGGGGGAAGGTTTTCCGACAGTAGTCGGTGTTCCCCCTCAGGACCGCATCAGAACCTTGGGCTCCAGATTTACCGACAGTAAGTGGAGGTCAGGGCTGGCCACCTGCCATGTGGCAGCCAGCGTGAACAAGGCCTTCCCACGAGGTAGGTGATGGGAAACAGGCTAGCCAGCAGGGAGTCCCAGCTCTCCCTCATCCTCCACTGTGGCCTGGGGCACACTGATGGCTCTCTCTGGCTTAGGGGCTCTCTGGGGCCTCTTAGGGATTAAACCCTCACGAGAGCCACAGATCAGTGGCCTGTGTGGCCTGAGAGTGACCTGGGTTTCTTCCTCCCGGAAGCCCTAGAGAGAACAGAGCAGGAGCACCCAAGCGTCTGCATCTGGAGTTCCTCCAAGAGACTCGACAGCCCCACAGCCAGGCCGCACAGCCACTTCTCCAGCTCAGAAAGGCAGGCCTGGAGTTCTGGAGTTCTGTTTCCCCAGGGAAGCTCATGGGGCCTTCTGCCCTGTCCTTCAAACTTACCTAACCAGCTCTCAGAGACCTCCCCAAGCCAGGCCCAGACCAGGGTCCTGCCTGCACATGCTGCCTCGTCCGTCATTCAACACCATCCTTCCCCCAGCATCATAGCCCAGCCAGAGCGGTTCCCAGTGTGCATCTATCGGCCACCGCCACACACCTAAGTACCACGAGCCGGGATGGAGGGGACAGACCCAGCTTCTGCTCCAGACACGTCCAGCCTCTGGGAAAGACCCAGAGAGCCATAGAGCCACAGGAACAAGGGAGGAAGGTCAGTTCTTGGGCTGGGTCACTGTCACCTCTGGTCCCTTCCCTCAGGCTACCTCCTCACTCCTAGCAGAGCACCAGGCTACTCATACCAAGATGATGCCAGGATGCAGGGAAGGCATGGAGACAAAATAGAGGGCTAAAAGAAGAGGTGGACCTGGACCATGGGCCTGAGAGAAGGGCTGGGGTGACAGAGCCTACCCTGCACAGCACCTGGTAGAGAAGTCCCTATATGCTGAACTAATAGTGAACGTGATCCCTCATCAATCCTATGGGTGTCCCCGTCAGAGCAGGGGATGTAGACAGACCTCAGTCAGTGCTCAGGACAACCCTGACCTGGCCTCCAACCCTCCCAACCACCCAGAGCTTGGCCTGGATCTGCTGCAGACTTCTGTGACCTTGGGCAAATCACTTCTCTCACTCTGGACTTGGAACATTAACAGGGTCAGGGTGGATGGGTGGGGAAGGTGCATCTTCCCAAGCAGGTAGCCTTGGAAGCACCTGGATAGGGTAGAACAGCGCTTTGCTTGGCAAGCCGGAGACCCACCAGCCCATCTTTGGGGGACTCTGTCAAAAGGGCAGAGTCACCCCTAACTCCAAGATCTTCACTGCACACCAGGCCTGGGGACCTGAATGCCAGTGAGTAGTGACATTATGAGATCATAAGTACTCTAACTCTCTCAGCATGAAACAAAACAACACACACACACACACACACACACACACACACACACACACACACACACACACACAAATAAAACCAAACAAACCCAAAGCCCAACAGCACTGTATCATGTAATCTAGTAGACACTCAGCTGCCAGTAGCCATGGTGGTGACAGCAGCTGGTGGTGCAGTGGACAAGGCAAAGGACAGCCTTCTGGAGGACAACGTCGTCCCTCCGGCGTGGTGCCAGGAGGCCGGAATGTTCGCCGGCACCCATCCTGAGGGAGGCATGGCTGCAGCCTCCCACACAGGCTTTCTGGGGTTTTCATTTGTTTAGCTTTTGTATACAACTCCACTGTGTATACAGCAAGCATGCAAACGTGTATGTGCGTATACATAAAGCCATACATGGCGCCAGGTCAAGATAAAAAAAATAAAAACGCTTCCAATGTGCCAGAAGCTTCTCCAGAGCCTCCTTCCCAGCAGCTCCCTCCAGGATAACCAGCCTGGACAACTCACCACAGACTCCATTGTCCTGCTCTTGAACATACTGATGGACCGCACGGCACCTACTCCTTTCCATCTCCACTCAGCAAAAATGTCAGACTGGTTCCTACTGCTGAGTCTCCTGGTGGTCTCCTTTTCAGAGTTATCTGTTTTGTTTGTTTTTGAGACAGAGTCTCTCTACCTAGCCCTGGTTGTCCTGGAACTTACTATGTAGACCAGGCTGACCTCGAACTCACAGAGAATTTATGAGTTTGCCTCCTGTGTGCTGGGATTAAAGGCGTGCACCACCATGCCCTGCTTGGTAGTTGCTTTTTTTTTTTGGTTTTTGGTTTTTGGTTTTTGGTTTTTCGAGACAGGGTCTCTCTGTGTAGTTTTGGTGCCTGTCCTGGAGCTCGCTCTGTAGACCAGGCTGGCCTCGAACTCACAGAGATCCACCTGGCTCTGCCTCCAGAGTGCTGGGATGAAAGGCGTGCGCCACCACCGCCCGGCTGGTAGTTGCTTTTTCAATGTTGTCTCTTTATAATATTCTATGGCAGGACGTCACTTCTGATGTGGCCTTTCTGTTTTCTTCCTCCTGCTCCCTCCTTCTTTCCCCTCCCCTCATGTTTGTCTGTGTTTTTTGAGAAATGGTCTCTTCTAGCCTAGGCTAAGCCAAACTAACGTCATAGGCAAGGATGACCTCGAACTTCTGATCCTCCTGCCTCCACTCCCTGAATGCTGGGATTACAGGCATGTGTCACCATGCCTGGTTTAGATGGTGCTGGGATTGAAACTGGAACTTTGTGCATAGTAGGTAAGCACTCTGCCAAGGACCTACTTCCTCAGCAATCTTTAAGATTTATTAATTATGTACACAGTGTTCTGCCTGCATGCATGTCTGCCTGCCAGAAGAGGGCACCAGATATCATTACAGATGGTTGTGAGCCACCATGTGGTTGCTGGGAATTGAACTCAGGACCTCTGGAAGAGCAGCCAGTGCTCTTAACCTCTGAGCCATCTCTCCAGCCCCCCTTCCTCAGCAATTTGATTTTGTGTTTTCAGGGTCTCATTTTGTATCCCTGAATGGCCTGGAACAACTCATTAAATAGACCATGCTGGCCTCAAACTTGCAACACTTCTTCTGCCTCAGCTGTCTTGGTACTGGGATTATAGGTATGAACACACCACACTAAGCTGTGTATATGTATGTGAGTGTGTGTGAGTGCATGTGTGTATGTGTATTAATGTGTGTAGGTATAAGTGTGAGTGTATATATGTAAGTGTGCATGTGAGAGTGAGTGTGTGCTTGTGAGCATATATGTGTTTGTATGTGTGTTTGAATAAATGTGTGTGAGTATGTTTAGACAGAGTATCCCTGACTATCCTGGTACTCCCTATGTGGCACAGGCTAGCCTCAAACTCACAATAATACGTATACCTGCCTGGTCTCCTGGAAGCTGGGATTATAGATATGTACCAGAATATCCTTTCTTTTGTTGATAGGCACCAGGGTGGGTGCCACCAAGGGCTACTGTGAACACCCTCAATACCCTGCTGAGCCCGTTGGCCATGTGCTTCTTGGTTTGTGGGGGGGACCTGCGTCCTTAGCACTAGCAGTCATTTTCACATCAGGCTCCCTTAGCCCCACTTTAAGGGGTGGAGAGGAGGGTTCGGAGGGTGGCAGTAGCCCTTCCGCTCACACAGCACCCAACGGCAAGCAGGCTGTCCTTGCTTCTGGCACCTTTTGGGATGCTCAGCTTACTCATCCACCTTTCTAATTCCATTTTGTAGAACCAGGGGGCGAGGCACAGCACATTCTTTTTTTTTTATTATTTTAATTTTTCACAGTACATTCTTATGAACTTGTGACCACACAAGCATGCCTGAGTCCCAGCCTACAATACTCAGTACTTCCTCACTGAGCTTTTACCACGCACCTCTGTCCTTCCCACTGGTCAGGTGCGAGACTTAGTTCACAAGGGCAAGTGATTTGTGCAAGGTCACAAGGCTAATGGGTCACAGAGCCAGAATCTGAAGCCAGGTCTGGGGCTAGAGGCACAGCCAAGCGTTGTGTTCAATCTACCAACCTAAAATAAAATGAATAATAAGCAAACCAGGACTGCTCTGAAGATGAGGGTGATCTTAATCCTGCTCTCTCCCTCCCGGGTGCCGGGATCACAGACATGCCGCCACCGGCTCCTTTGTGCAGCGCAGGGCCTGGAACCCAGAGCTTTGTGCGCGTCAGGCAAGCACTCCACCAACTGAGCGACATCCCCAACGCCTTCTTCTGGCTTGTCACCGTTCTAACCTCCAAGCTGGACTCGGGACCTGGCCTGTGTTCCTGCTGAATCCCATGGTCACTTGGGCAGAAAGTATGAATGAGCAAGCGCCCTTGACCTTCACAGGTCATGAAGCAGAGCCTCAGCTCCCAGAGAGGCGCACTGGTCTCTCAGCCCAGCGGGGATCTGAGGGCTACCCTGACCCCTGCCGAGGCCCCCAGACTCCGGGCGCCGCAGGCCCCGCGGGCCAGGGTAACCGGCAATTTCCAGGGCCGCTCTGTACTTATCCTGATGAAGGGTTCCGCGGCCCTAATGGCCGGGCGGGCACGGGTTCAGGGCGGGCGCAGCCGGCCCAGCCGGTCCCGTGCTCCTCTCGCGGGCGGCCGCTTGGCCTGTGTCATCCACCAGGAATTTCTGTTTTCCCCTCCGCGGGGTTGGAAGAAAAAACAATAATTAGGTCACTGGGCAGGCGGCAGAGAGGGTGTGGGACAGGCCAGTGGCGCCCTGTTGGGCAGGGAAAGGGTCTGGGAGGCCCCAGGGTGCTGCCTCGCCCCCTCCAGCACTGCAGGATGCAGGAGGGGGCCCTGCGGTCCCCACCCTGCACTCTCGGTCCAAGCTTCCCATTGCATTGACCTGGTACCTTCTGCATCACCCTCTGACCCTGGGATGAAAGAAAAGGGGGGAGTTGGGGGGGGGGGGCGGCAGAGACCAAGAGACTGAGAGAGAGGCAGTAACCATCCTTAGCTAGATAGGCCAACGAGTTTCCTGGGAGTGCGGATGTGGTCCAGGGGCATCAGAGACAACACGGAAGGGGAGTGAGCTTGGGAGGGCCAAGGAGATGCTAGTGGGAAGCAGGTGAGGTGTTTGGGTGAAAAGATCCAGGCTGGAGGTGAAAATACAGACGTGCTGCAGGCAGGGAAGTCCACCAGAGACACACAGCAGGAACATGTGTGTAGCTCCCTCGACTAAAGACAGATTTTTGGTGCTCTGAGTCCCTTAAACACAAGCCAGCTACTTTACCTGGTGCTCAGCTAAAGAGAGTCACGCACTAGAGGACAGTGCCGTGGACTGGGGGGGAAACTGATCTCAGCAGTGTGCCTCTAAGAAACTAAAGGGACTGTCCAAGAGGGATCCTCTGGATTTCGCTGCGTCCTCTGCTGTGTGTGCTAGCTCTCTGTGCTCAGGACACCCCTAGATGGGTTGTCAGAGTGACTCCATCTGCTGCGTTGTGGACCAGCTGAGCTGAGGCTAAGAGATGGGCAGGATGGAACACGAAGGCTCTTACAGATTAAGGCCCGGGAGTTCCGACCCCAGCTGAAGGGAAGCAGGGAGCGGTGGTTTAAACAGGCTGGAGGGACAGGATCAGATTTCTGAACGCTCATACCTGCATAATAGCTGCCATTTCTGTAGCCATTAAGAACTGGTGCTCGCCAAGTTTTACAGCCAGCACTGGAGATGATGGCAACCCCATTCAGAGTACTGCCAGGTCTCACTAGATGAAGCAGAAGCAGGCTGGGGGTGGGGGAAGAGCTCACCTGCCACCAAAGGTCAGAACCAGATCTCTGAAATCCCTGACTCATCTAGGGGCTCTGGGGGACTTCTCTGTTGAGGAAGACATGCTCAAGATGTCTCAGGCTCCATACCAGCTATTGTTTGCTACTCTCTCTTGGATGTTATCCCCCAGATGTAGACTGTCCCAGGCTGGAACCTGGGATCCAGCACTTACTTGGTCAGGTCATCAGGGCACCTAGGCAGCTTTTGCAATCTCAGGGTACACAACGGACTTCCCTCCATGTTTATGTTCTGAGCAGAGGAATGGGGAAAGAGAGGACAGGCTCTCTCTCTTTAGGGTATATCACTTCCACCCACAACTCACTGGTACAATGTAAGCAAAGGACACTGGGCAATGTAGTTTCTAACTAAACTAAACATAAACAAAAACAAAACATAGAGGGCTGGCCTGCCACGGCTGAAGCCCTGGGTTCCCACCCTGGGAGTGAGGAAAGAGCAAGGACATGTAACATTATGGAACAGGAACTGGTAAGCTTTCTCTATAAAAGGCCAGAGAGTTTGGAGGGCCTGCTTCTTTGCAGATGATACAACAATAAGTGAGCATGTCAGTACGTCCAAAATCATTCTTTCACACACACTGAAATGTGCATACGATCTAATTTCCATGACCCTCCAAATATATTTAATGTTTTCCAACCATTTAAAATATAGATAATAGCATTCCTGTAATCCCAACTCAATCCCCAGGAGGCAGAGGTGGATGGATGGATCATTGCCAGTTTAAGGCTGGCCTGCTCTGTGTAGCAAGTTCCAGGCAAGAAGGGGCTACAGAGCAAAATCCTGTTTATAAAAAAAAAAAAAAAAAAAAAAAAAACCACTTTTTTAAAAATAAAATGTAACTGGGGCCTGGGAAGATGGCTCAATGGTTAGGAGAACTAGCTGTTCCTGCAGAGGACCCAGGTTTCAGTTCCCAGCATGCACATCTGTAACTCCAGTTCTGGGGAATCTTGAATAGGAATTAAAGGCACATGGCCTTAATCCCCAGCATTCGGGAGGCAGAGGCAGGGGGAACTCAGTGAGTTCGAGGCCAGCCTGGTCTACAGACCTAGTTTCAGGACAAGGCAGCACTACACAGAGAAACTCTGCTGGGGGTGGGCAGGGCATAGGCTCATATATTTGAATGCTTAGCCATCCGGGAATGGAACTACTTGCGAAAAATTACAAGGATTAGGAGTGTGGCCTTGTTGAAGAAAGTGTGTCACTGGAGGTGGACTTGGAGGCTTCAAAAGCCTTATCAGGCCAAACTTCTCTCCCTCTCTCTCTCTCTCTCTCTCTCTCTCTCTCTCTCTCTCTCTCTCTGCCTACAATCAGGATATAGCTCTCAGCTACTGTTTCAGGACCCCGAGTGCAGCCATGCTCTGTGCCGTGATGATCAGGGACTAAGCCTCTGAAAAGCAAGCTCCCAACTAAATGCTTTCCTTTCTAAGAGCTGCTGTGGTCCTGGTGTCTCTTCACAGCAACAGAACAGTGGCTAAGACAAGATCCAGTCTCTCCTGGTTTCTGCCCACAATGCACAGATGTGGTGCATGGGATACACACAGACAGAGCATGTAGGTAAATTTAATTCATTAATTAAAAGACTACTTTGAGGTCTAAGGAGACAGCCCAGTGGTTAAGAGTGCTTGCTGCTCTTACAGAGAACCCAGGTTTAGTTCCCAGCGTCTGCATCAGGGAGCTGTAACTCTAGCTCCAAGGGACCTGATACCCCCTTACAGAAAAACCATCTGCCTAGCTTGTCCTGTCAGGGACTCATGTCTTTCCAATGGGAGTGTCTCACTATGGGCCTGAGGACAAGGGACCCTGGGGTAAGCCAAGGAAATAACGATCCCTGCCCCCTTCCAAGATCTTTTAGATTTCAGAGTCCAGGCTCAAAGCCTTTTGCCCCCCAAGAACAGGCTATAGCTACCAAACATCTCCCAACAGTGCTTCCCCAAGTCTTGAAAAAGGCCAGACCTTTTTCAAATAGCCTTTGGGATCCTGTGTATCTGTCTTCCATGGATCCCCACCCCACAGAATGCTGTCACACAGCAGGACTAGGTGGAGGAGGGGAGGGTGGCTGTGAAGACACTGGAATCCCAGATTTAACTCTGAACCCTGGATTCCAACCATGGCTTTGCAGTTGTCTGTCAATCTTGTCCCCAAGCCTCCATGTCCTCCTTGGCAAATGGAATCACGCCATCTGCCTGACTTTGGAGCTGAGAGCAGAGCGGTCTCAGGTCTCAGGCAGGTGTGTCTCTTGGAGAAACAGCCCAGACTTGGGATTCCTTCTAGTTCTACTTTCTTTATCTTGTCTCTACATGGGGTGACCTCCCATGGACAGATTAGAAAGGAGGGCACAAGAGGGGACCCAAGACACCGGGAAGGCTTTTGACTGACGTGGGCTGTGTTGGTAGTCAGTTATAACTTAACTGAACGCCCCGAAGGTCAGCAATGCACGACGACGACAAATACTTATCATGCCACAGTTTTGTGTATCAGGACTATGGGCGTTGCCTGGCACGGTCGTCTGTCCCAAAGGCAGGCTGCCATCAGGCTATGGCCAAGCCTGCAGTCAGAGACAGCCGTGCTAGGAATGGGGTCTTCTTCAGCTTGCCCTCATAGGCCATTGGCCCAGGAGCGGAGGGCTTCTTTCTGGCCTTGCTGGCTTAAAGGATCTTGGCTGGAGACCTCTTCCTCCTCAGATCCTTACCACGTGGACTTCTCCACCCACAACACTGGTTTTGCTCAGAGAGAGCAAGAGAGTACCCAATGCGGAAAGCCGAGGTGCCTTCCCAGTGGCCTCTCATCAGGAGACGCACCCATGATTTTGCTGTGTCTGATTGTCAGAGGCAGGCAGGTACCAGACACCAGGCCCTGGGACCGGAAGTGGGGTTATGGGGGTGCATTCTAGATGTTCCTTGACGCTCTAGCAGACCTCCTCCTACATGGAGGAAGGCCATGAGGAGAGGACCCACCAGCATGCTGTTGGTGGACAGTGGGCCATGGAGGGCTTCTGAGCCACAGTCCCAAGCCTGTCCACCCCCTCTTTATCTTTGTCACTGCCGTATCTGTTTGATGGCCAGGGAGTTTCCAGCCAGTGGGGCTGCATTCCAGAGCTGGCACTTAACATTCCAGAGGCATTCAGCTAATTAGTGCTTTGCCTGTCCCAGGCTTGGACCACCCACCTCCCCAGAGTTCCCATGGCGTGGCCCCAGGGACACCAACCCCCACTCTACCTCCTCTCCCACCCCTATTCACGGCTTTGAACCATCTGAACAGACTCATGGGTGGGCAACCAGCGTCACACAGTCATGAGTCAGTGATAAGGTTGTAAATGAATTCTAGGGGTATCTCACCCATCTCTTGTTGCCAGAACCTCAGGACTGACTGGTCCTGCTGGGGTGATGGCTATCCCAGCAGACCTCAAGCGAGTGAGTCTCCACTTCATCATTGGTAGAAAGGGAAACTTCCTCAGATCCCAAAGCCTGTGACAGAGTCACTTTCCCTGACCAAACTCCTCTGAGCTCTCTTTTACTGGGCTTCAATCTAGGGCCTCCCAATCTTCAGCCTGCCTGGGCAGTTTTAGAAGTACTGCCCTGCGCTCCATGACTCTGGAATTTTCACCCTGATTCTGCTCACTGGCTACCACCAGAGCCCCAGTGGTCTGTGCTGAGCTCAGAGTCGAGCCCAGCTTCTCCAGAAGGAAGCCTTTCGTTCAAGTTTGCTGTCTGTTGCTGTGATAAACCCCACAACCAAAAGCAACTTGGGGAGGAGAGGGTTTGTTCCAGCATATCCCTTATAACTATAATGAAGAGAAGTCAGGGCAGGAACCTGGAGGCAGGGACCGATGCAGAGGCCACAGAGGGACCCTGCTTACTGGCTTGCTCGCTTGCTCCCCATGGCTTATTCAGCCTGCTTTCTCATACAACCCAGGACCATCTGCCCAGGGGTACCACTGTTCACCACAGCCTGGGCCCTCCCACATCAATCATTCATCAAGGAAATGCACCACAGACTTGCCTCCAGGCCAGTCTGATGGAGGGATGGTCTCAGCTGAGGCTCCTCTTCCCAGGTGACTCCGGCCTGTGTCGTGTTGGGAAAAAAAAAAAAAATGTAACCAGCACAGCAGCTCAGAAGTACCTGCTTCTCCCATGGGTGACAGCGGGTGGGAGGGAGACCCCAGAGGCACAAGAGAGCTGAGAATGGGGTGTGTCTGCCTAGTGAGATGTCACATAACTGTGTGTCTACAGAGTGGCCGGGCTGAGCCGGGTCAGGTCCCAGGAGTGGAGGTTTTCAAAGGCACTGAAAGGAACAGCTACCACTGTGCGCTGTGTGTCCGTCCGTCCGTCAGAGCCTCCCTGTCAGAGCCTCCCTGCGCACATGGTGTCTCTTCCCAGGACCACTGCTCCTACAGCCTTTCCTCAGTGGGGCCAGTTTCCCAGGCTCTGCTTCCACATCTACCCTAACGTAGAAGCTCTGCGGCTTTAGCTTGCAGAACTCATGGATGCCCACAATGAAAAATGTATTTCTGCCAGGCAGTGGTGGCGGGGCAGTGGTGGCACACGTCTTTAATCCCAGCCAGGTGGATCTTTGTGAGTTCGAGGCCAGCCTGGTCTACAGAGTGAGTTCCAGGACAGCCAGGACTGTTTCACAGAGAAACCCTGTCTCAAAAAAAAAAAAAAAAAAAAAAAAGCCAAAAAGAAAAAAAAAATGTATTTCTACAGAATGAGGCCTTGTCAACGGCTTGCAAGTAGAGTGTCTGTGTCTTGGAGTGTCATCTAGGGGAGACAGTTGCTGGAGCTCCAGCAGCCACTCTGTACCACGAGAAGAGTATGGGGTGGGGGCCTGTGCACCATGGAGAAACAAGTGGAGAGGTCTAGATGTCTGTCACTGTGGTGCCCTCGGTTAGGCCTGGGCCTCCAGGAGACCACATTTCTATGCCAGTCACAAATAAGCTTCCTTATTAGTTAAACTACTGCCATTTTGTATTTGATAGTTTTGACTCGATGATTGTTGCTTTCCCCCAGAGCTGAACCTAAAGCAGATTAAGTGAGGAAGCTTCTTGTCAGGCTACAAAAATGTAGCTCAGTTGTCAGCATCGAAGCCTGGCCATTCTGCTTTTCCTCTGAATGACAAATGAGGAAACTGAGGCACAGAGAGACTCAGGAATTCCAGGAGTTTGGCAGAATTGGGACTTGAACCAGACCCCCAACTCCACACTCTTCATTTTGTCCTCCTTGTGGCAGGAGAGAGCTTCCTAAGTTAGGGAACCACCACCCCACCCCCACCACCCCACCCCCACCCCCGCCAACGCACCCAGTCTAGTCTAAACCAGATGTTGAAGACTGCACCTTTCCTCTTCCTCCAGAAGAAGAAAATGGGGAGGGAGCAGGCCCTTGCTAGATTACTGGGGACCTCGAAGAACAGGGCTCAGGCCCCGGCAGAGGTCAGAGGAGCCAGGGACTCACATGACTTAGGTGACCCCAGGCATCTGCCTCAGCCACCCACCTCTCCAGCACTGGAATTACAAGCATGTGCCACCACATCTGGTTTGTGTGCAAGTGTGCACGCACATATGTGCACACGTGTGAGTGTGATCACACCCCTGCAATGGCTTGTGTGTGAAGGTCAGGGGCAGGTCCCTCCTCCTGCTGTGGGTCCTGAGCACAGAACTCCAGTTCTCAGACTCGCATAACAGTGCTTTTTCCAACCGAGCCCACACCTGGCTTTTAAAATCGGAGTTCCAGGCATTGAGGTCACGTGTTCCTACTCGCAAGGCAAGTGTTCTGCTGACTGAACCATCTCCCAGACCCTTACTCATTCTCAGAGCAGAAGTTTTAAATGGTAACTAATTTCTCCTTCACGGGTCATACTTCTGTTTCTGAAAACTCACTTTTTCTAGTATGCTCGCCTAGAAATTCATAGTTTTGTTTTATTTAAAAATGTTTTGTTTTTATAAAAGATATGACATTGCCGGGCTTTGATGGAAAACACCTTTAATCCCTGCACTAGGAGGCAGAGGCAGGCAGATCTCTGAGTTCCAGGCCAGCCTGGTCTACAGAGCAAGTTCTAGGATAGCCAGGGCTACACAGAGAAACCCTGTCTCAAAGAAAACAAAACAAAGATGTAACACTCATTTTTTTTGAACCCAGATGTCCAATTCTCCTGGTAACATTTGTAGAAAGTGTTATCGTTCCACAATTTCTGAGAGTTCCAGAGATGGTCACATGGTCTGCTTCTAAGCCTCTTTTCTCTCCCTGGTCTCTTGGTCTATCCTCTCTCTCACCGGCAGCAAACAATGCTGGCGACCGCCTCTTCATCGTATAGTCCAAGGTTGATAAAATCAGCCCTCTTTGTTCTTTGCTTTTATGATTTTATTGGCTTTTCTGCCCATATCCACAAAGTAATTCACTGAGTTTAATTGGGGTTGTGTTGAACATTCAGAACAAATCCAAAAGAAATGACATCTTCGAGATGCAGCTCAGTCGCTGGTGGGTTTGGCAGGCACACATAAAGCCCCGAGTCTGATCCATGTGAACGGGGTGTGGTGGTGCACACCTCTAATTGTGGCACTAGGGAGGTGGAGGCAGGAGTATCTGAAGTTCAAGGTCATTCTTCACTATATAGTGAGCTTGAGGCCATCCAGAAAAACATGAGACCACCTATTTAAAAAAAAAAGTCTTAACAAGGTGGAAGGTTCCTATCTATGAACTTGGAAGAGCCTGGAACAGCTTGTGTGTGTGTGTGTGTGTGTGTGTGTGTGTGTGTGTGTACAAGCACACACATTCGAGCTCATGTGCACTTGTCTTGATCAAAGTCTGATATTTATTCCAGGTAAAGCATTAGATTTACAGTTAGAATACACCGAAGCCACCATCACTGTCCCTGTCATTACCACGGCAGCTGTGCCGCAGACCAGAGCGGACACACACACACACACACACACACACACACACACACACACACACACACACAGGGTCACCAGCGTGCCCGGGAGCGCGGGCCAGCCCCAAGCCTCCATTCCTGCAGCCCCTCAGCCCCTAGTTAGCTCTCTCCCTCTCACACACCTTTTCTGGCCTTGCCACAGCCTCCGCCACCAGCGTAGGGCTCCAAGGCCTTGATGGAGTCCTCTGTGTTAATCTCGCCATCTCTGCTGGTGTGGAGGTCGGAATGGCTTTTCTGGAACGTGCTTGGTTTCTCTCATGGCCCTGATGGGCTCTGTGATATTGCTGCCATCGTCCCCCGCAGGTGAACCTTCAGCTGAGCCCAGCTTGCCTCTGGGATGTCTCCAGTGGTGAGATCAGCTGCCTGTTTGCCCAATCATCTACTGCACTGTCTCTGAGCTTCTGGCTGGCTCTGGATTCTTCTATGTACGCACCTTCTTAGAAGGTCCCGCTTGATCTCTTGCAAGGCCTCCCTGTGTCCCGCATGTTCCCTTCAGCTGCGGCTCCTCCTCTTCCTCCTTGGTAAGAGACTCCTGCTGCTTCTGTTTAGAACCCACGGGCACCTCTGAAGATGTCACCTTCCTGCTCAGTCACTTCCTCCTGCTTCCCGACCACAGAAGGTGGGATCCTTCAGACGCTCTAAGAGATCACAGAAGGCACTTCTAGCTGAAGGTGGGTGACTGACTCCCAGGGGCAGCTTCTCCCATGGGGAGGGTGTTTGCAGGTCCCTCTCTAGAGACTCTAGGTGGCCGCCTCAAGTCTGGTCTCCAATTTCATCTCGCTAGCTGCCTGTTTACCCTCAACTTGGCCCATGCTCACCTGGGCCCTCGTCCCCAGCCCCCTGGAAGGTTCTGAATATGGATGTAAGCTAGTTGGCAGGCAGGAAGGTTTGGAAGTACAAGGTCTAGGACAACACAAGCAGGGATGCGGGCACCTTCTGGTACGTGTGAACAGCCGGCCAGCGATTCGGCTGTCCCCTTAGACAGTCTTCTGTGACACCAGCGTGCCCCACTGAGAGGCTCACTGGAATTCTTTGATATTCAGGCTGTTTGCCCCTTCCTCATAAGGCACCTTGTTACCGGGCCTTTATGGTCCTTGGCTTCATGAAGAGCTGGAAGCTTGGAGCTGTTGGTGCTGATGACCTGGGGCTGGGTGGCTCACACAGTACCATCACTCTGGCCCTCAGCTGTGCTGGGTGAGATCATCCGGGGCCAGCTCATCCTCCAGCACCTTGGGAAAAAATGCAGGCTTTCCTCGTGCTGCCCACGCCCCTTTTGAACCTTGTGGAGAAATAAGAAAAAGTCTTGAACAGCACCACTCGCTCTTGGCGCCCTGTCCTATCCCGCCTGCAGCCCCTGCAGGGCGCTCTCAGTCCGTGATGGCAGCTTTGGGAGGAAGGACAAGAGGCGGTCACTCCCAGATCAGCACTGCCACAGAGGGGACAAGGGCAGGCCCCGGGGGAAGGGACCAAAGGGACACTGCCCTACCTTCCTGGTGGCTGTGGAGGATCTCACAGTGTGCACTTGGCCATGCTGGTGTCCATGGCAGGAGGAGGAAGCTGCTGACCCCTTCCCTGCCACCTCCATCGGGTACCTGACCATGGGATCCTTTTAACCCAGCATTTTGATTTGTTCTTTCCAGGGGCTCAGGGGCCACATTGCTGTGGAACCCTAGATCAGGATTCTAGGAGAGGCAAGTGGTCTGGTGGTGACCAAACATGGCAGGGTCACTGTTGTACGTGTGTTCTCAGGCCTCAGAGGCTGGTGCTGAGGCAACACCCTACAGGGAGGGTTGCACAGCGTGACAAGAGTTTGGTGTCCATCCAGCCCACCAGTCCTGCACTGTCCTCTGGGGTGGTGTAAGCAGGCAGACACTCTCCACGGATGGTACCTCAGCAGGTGCCCCCCATGGACATCTCAGCCTCCTCCTTTGCTCCCTAACTTTGCTTCCCTAGAGTCCCCATGGCTCTGGAGCCTGCTGATAAGAGTTGCTGACAGTCAGGGCTGGAAAGATGGTTCACTGGTTAAGGGCACTGTCTGCTCTCCCAAAGGACCCAAGTTCAAATCCCAGCACCCCACATGACAGCTAGTCCCAGTGCAGGCTCGGTTCTAAGACCCTGCACTGGTGCCTGAATCGTGGCCATCACCGAGTCCAGACCTCTTCCTGCAGAAAGGGGAGGTGAAGTGGAGACCAATTCACACCAGACTCTGGGCCCCAGGGTCTCCAGGCTGTTGGCACTGAAGCTTGAACCCAGGGCCTTCCACATTCAAGGCAAACCTCTGTTGCCAAGTCACACCCCAGGCTGCCCTTTTTATTTCATGGCAGGGACTTAGGGAAGTGCTCCAGCTGGCCTTGAACTCTGGCTCCTCCTGTAGAAGTATACACGCTTAGACCACTAGGCCCACGACACCTTCTCTTAGTTCTCTTGTTTTCAAATTCCTTGTGTGGATACACAGCTGCTGTGCACAGGTTGGGTTGTACCTCTTTCTTTTCTTTTTTAGTGTCCGTGTGGGAGTGCATGTGTACATGCGTGTAGTGCATATGAAGGTCAGAGGTCAGCCACACGTGCCAGGACTCCATCCATCTATGCTCTAGTGTTACAAGCCAGCGTCTCTCACTGGCAGGAACTGGCAGGTCTGGCTAGGCTTGCTGGCTGTGGAGCTCTGGGGGTCTTGTCTCTGCCTCTCCACACCTCACTTTTAACAATTATTTTAACTTTATTCGTCATTTTTCCGCGTGTGTGTGTGTGTGTGTGTGTGTGTGTGCGCACACGTGTGTGAGTGTGATAGGTAAGTGTTGCACTTGGTGCCACACATATCTGTGTAGGTCAAAGGACAACTTGCTGCGTTTGACACTCCCCTTCTGCTGTGCACTCCAGGAATTCAGCAGGTTGCCAGGTCGCCTTCGCGGGCAGGCACCTTCGCCGGCTGCCGTCTTACCAGCATTGGCTTTTTTTTTTTTTTTTTTTTTTTTTAATGCCGGTTCTGTCCTGGGGGATTGAACTCAGGTCTTCATGCTTGCCTGGCAAACATGAAGTGTAACCATGGTACTAACCGGGTTATCTCCCCAGCCCTTCACCCTCCACCCTGTTTCAAATAAGGTCTCAATATAAAGGCCAGGCTAGTCTTGACTGTCTTCTGAGCCTGCCTCTGTCTCTCAAGTGCCTGGGTCCCAGGCACAGGACCAGGCCTGGCTTACTCTGTACTTCTTGAATTGGAAAGTGCACGTGAATCCCCCAGGGGTCTTGTTAACACGCAAACTCACTGAGTTTGGGGAGGGCCCAAGACTGTGCATTTCTAATATTAATGCTATTAATAATGACTCTCATAGTCAGGTCTGACCGTGGCCCAGGATGGCTATGAATACAGCCCAGCACAAAGTCGTAAACTTAAAGCATTATCAAGGTTTTTTTTTTTTTGCTTTTTTGAGAATTTCTTTTTAAAGCAACTCAATTGTGCGGTCCTTCAGTGTGGACTTTGTAGATAATAACCCCACGTTGCAATATCAAAAGGCTGGACAAGCCTAGACTGGGCATCTTTTCTCAGGTCTTGCAACGCTCCATCTCTCCTCTTAGGCTGCCTGCCCAGTTCCTTCCTATCCCCCAGTTCTAAGAGAGCTCTGCCTATCAGTCACCTGTGAAGAGGCAGGAGCTCTGGAAGGTGTTTTCAGAAAAGCTACCTAAGCCAGGCAGTGGTGGCGCACACCTTTAATCCCAGCACTCGGGAGGCAGAGGCAGGTGGATCTTTGTGAGTTCAAGGCCAGCCTGGTCTACAGAGCAAGATCCAGGAAAGGCACAAAGCTACACAGAGAAACCCTGTCTCGAAAAACCAAAAAAACAAAAAAACAAAAAAAAAAAAAAGAAAAAAGAAAAGGAAAGCTACTTAAGCCAGGCAGTGGCGGTGCACGACTTTAATCTGTGTGAGTTCAAGGCCAGCTTGGTCTACAAAGCAAGTTCTAGGACAGCCAGGAATGCTACACAGAGAAACCTTGTCTTGAAAAATAAAAAGAAAAGAAAAGAAGAAAAAAGAAGGGGTTGGGGATTTAGCTCAGTGGTAGAGTGCTTGCCTAGCAAGTGCAAGACCCTGGGTTCAGTCCTCAGCTCCAAATAAACAAACAAAAGAAAGAAAGAAAGAAAGAAAGAAAGAAAAGAAAGAAAGAAAGAAAGAAAGAAAGAAAAGAAAAGAAAAAAGAAAAGCTACCTAAGGGTCAGCAAGATGGCTTAGTAAGTAAAGGGACTTACCACCAAGTCAGATGACCTGAGTTCAATCCCTGAACTGCATATGATAGGAAGAGAAAATGGATTCCCTCAAGTTCTCCATCTCTCTCTCTCTCTCTCTCTCTCTCTCTCTCTCTCTCTCTCTCTCTCTCTCTCTCACACACACACACACACACACACACACACACACACACACACACATACACACACACAGATTTTTTTTTAAAGTAAAAAGAGTCAGGTGGTGGCACACGCCTTTAATCCCAGTACTCGGGAGGCAGAGGCAGGGGGATCTCTGTGAGTTCGAGGCCAGCCTGGGCTACAGAGTGAGTTCCAGGACAGGCTCCAAAGCTACACAGAGAAACCCTGTCTCAAAACACCCAACACAAGACAAAAGCTACCCAGGGGATTGAGCCGCCACATAATTTAGCTTCAGTGGACAAATCAGGGCCCGTATCTCCAGCACTTCTGGGGACCAAGGAATGATCACAGAAGTTGACCCGGAACGGCCGAAAAGTAGACTGAGTCTGAGCAGGTAAAGCAGGCAGCTGGGGACCTGGGGTCCTGGCACACAGCAGCAGGGTTGATATATCACACATTATCATGTTGAGTATGTCACCAGCAGATGTGGGTATGAAGGTGACTCCACATCATGAAGCACCCTGGTCCCCCAAAGTGAGCATTCAGCATCACTGCGTGGAGGGCCAGTTAAAACTCAGGTTGCTAGACTCATATCGGAGTTTCCATTCAAGCAAGTGTGCTCGCACTGAGGTCGATCTGCCCAGCCCATGCTTTTCCACTGTGTGGGTCTGGAGTAGGCTCAGGGAGACTGTGCTTCTGACCCCAGGTGCTGCTGATGTTGCTGGCTCAGGGAGCAGCTTTGACAATCTCTGATCTCGGGGAACCTCCTTCCCAGAGAAGCCTGGCAGTGCTGGGTTTCATCACATCCGGAGGTAGGAATCTTATCAGCAGCCTGGGTGCCAATGATACCAAAAAGAGGGATGGGGGGTGGGGGGTTTGGCCAAGGGCCAAGGTCCCTCTGCAGGCCTTTCCCACAGGCCTGTTGCCTCCTGCCTGGCCCAGCACCCCAGCCCTCAGAAGGCCCCTCCACCCAGCTTTGTTTGCATTCCTGGAGCCTGTGTCAGCCTGGACAGCAGGCGTGACTACGTGAGCCTGGACCGCTGCAGGCTTGATGGCTGTCTCTGTGCTCCAGGCCTCCTGGGCCAGGCGGAGGTGGCCACACAGGACTCCCTCAGCAGGCCAGTGACGCATGCTTCCCCTCAGGTTCCGGGAAATGCCTTCCTGCCACCACTTGCTTCTTCTCTAATGAAAAATTAGCTGTCAATTTCCATGGCAACCTAAGGATGGGGAGGATAAGGGTGGCCAATCTATTCCCTGGAGACGCCCAAGGATTCCTGTCCTAAGAATGTATACATTCTCATTCTCAATCTCTTCTCTCTCTCTCTCTCTCTCTCTCTCTCTCTCTCTCTCTCTCTCTCTGCCGCCCCAACCCGCCCCCATCCTTCCATCCCATCCTCATACCAGCCCCAGCCTGAGTCCTCAAACCACCATAGATCTTTGGTTCAGGAAGGCCAGGCCCAGAAATGCTTGCCTTTATTAAAAAGGGATGGATTCACAAAGGCACAACTGTAGGAAAGGTTGTAATTTGCCCAAATAAAACTTAATTCGATCCATGAAATAGCTGTGGTTTATTGAGTAATCAATGTGCTCTGTGTTTCAATTTAAAAGAAGCCAATATAATAGGGGCCAGCAGCCACCTCTGGGGGTCCACCTCTTCCCTCTGTACACAGTAGGGCCATACAGCCTGCCCTGATAGACCATCCTGTCCTGGGTCAAGGTCCGCTAAGACCTTGGGACCTAAGGCTCATGGGAGAGATAGCCTGGGACATCAATGAGAGCACTTGTAGTTGGTGGGGGGGAGGGTGGGGGCGGAAATGAAACTGCCCCTTTTCCTAAAGCAAGTCTGTGCTGGGTGTCTGAGGAGGGGTCTGTGGGGACTGAGTCACCTTCCTGTCTGCGGGGGGTAGGGGTTGCCAGGGCTGTGGGAGAGAGAAGCTGGCCATCACTTCCTATACTGAGGAGTCCCTCTGGAGGCTCTGGAAGAACGCGGTGGGTAGCGGGGAGGGGGGTAGTGGCCTGTGCCCATTTGTGCCCTGGTTCAGCGTGAAGGCGGTATAGGCTGGGAATGGGCATGGAGCTGCGGTGGGAATACACTCGGATCTGGGGAGGCCTCTGCTGGTGAATCCAGCCTGCATCCCCCACCTTCGCCTGTCCTGTCCATATAAACGAAGGCACTGAAGGAGTAAGGGTCTCAGCTGGCCGGGTGGCCCCGCACTCGGGAGGCAGAGGCAGGCAGATCTCCATAAATTGGAGCCCAGCCTAGTCTACAAATTGAGTTCCAGGACAGCCAGGGCTACACAGAGAAACCCCACCTCGAGAAACCAGGAGAAAAAAAAAAAAGAGTTTCAACTGGGGTTCATTCTAGAAACTAATAAATAAATAAATAGTCTCAAGGAGGCCATGTAGCCAAGGATGAACTTAAACTCCTGTCTTCCCACCTCCACAGTTCTGGGGATCAAATCCGGGGCTTCCTGCATTCTAGGCAAGCACTCTACAGGCCGAGCTGTATTCCCTGCCATCATTCCAGAGACTGTCGGATCACCTTACTGCCCTGGCAGGGAGGGTTGGGGTGGGATGCCAGGCTAGATTTACAGCCACATCTCCTTGGGAACCGACTGACATACACCACTGAGGAAGGGAAATGGTCCTGCTTCAAGCACCTCATGTGTACTAAGTAATCTTTGCGACAACCTATGCAGTTGCTGTCAGTGGCCCCACTTTCGGATGTGGGCATTGGAGTCGGTGTTGGCTTGTCCCAAATCACAGATGTTCTCAGACCTTGGTTGCCTCCTGTACATGGAGGCAGGATACAGCTAGCAGCCCCACCCCCATTTCTACTGTCCCCTCTGATTACAGGGCTGTGGTCCAGCACATTCCCACTACATTCTTCCCCTTAGGGGTTTTTCAGAACAGGGCCTTTCTGTGGCTCAATGTCACCTTGAACAAGCCTTGGGCCTCAGTGCTCCCATTTTCAAAATGAAGATAATTACCTGCACATCCACCCAGAGACCATCCTGATGATTAAATGAAGCCGCAAACCAAAAGTACAATATGCCATGGCTTAGCAGTCAGGAGACACCCTTTAAATCTGCTTGTTGCAAGGAGCCCCTACCAAGGGCTGAGATAGAGCTCCACGGTAGAGCACTTCCCTAGTATGTGCAAGGCCCGAAGTTCAATTCCCAGCACCACACATGCATACAAAGGAACCCTCGTCGAGAATACAAGATTTGAGGCACCTTCTAGACATTCCTTTGGAGGCAGAGCAGCTCAGATTTGAACTCCAAGTCTGCGGTCAACCCACCAGGTATCTGGATGGGATGGATCCTCGCCTTACACGGCTGAATCTTAGTATTACCATCTGTAAAATGGGTGTAACAGGGATGATGAAACAGTGGGGTGACAGATGGCAGACACAGGTGCTTAGAAAGCAGTCATTGTCTTGTCGTTTCCGTCACCATCATTGCCATCATGGCTCTTTTGAAACACCTTTACAGGACTTGGCCTCAGGTGTTATGACCATATGTGAGAGTCTTAATGTGTGGCTTTCCTCATGCACGTGTCTGTGGCTCCCCTCTCCCAACAACTTTTTTTTGTTGTTGTTGTTTCTTTTTTTTTTTTTTTTTTTTTTTTTTTGTTTTTTGTTTTTTCGAGACAGGGTTTCTCTGTGTAGCTTTGCGCCTTTCCTGGGACTCACTTGGTAGCCCAGGCTGGCCCCGAACTCACAGAGATCCACCTGGCTCTGCCTCCTGAGTGCTGGGATTAAAGGCGTGCACCACCACCGCCCGGCCTGTTGTTGTTTCTTGAGACAGGGTCTCACTATGTAGCGCTGGCTGTCCTGGAACTCACTATGTAGACCAGGCTGGCCTCAAACTTACAGAGATCCAATCTGCCTGCTTCTGCCTCCCGAGTGCTGGCGTTAAAGCCAGCCCACACTTTTCCCAGCCCACGCTTTTCCACCTAGTGAGTCTGGAGTGGACTCAGGGAGGCTGTGCTTCTGATCCATTCCCAGGTGCTGCTGATTTTGCTGGCCCAGGGAGCAGCTTTCACAATCTCTGATCTCGGGGAACCTCCTTCCCAGAGAAGCCTCCTGGCTCCCCCAAAAACTTCTGCAATTACACTGGGGTCTCTGCCTTGAGGCTGAGAACCCTCTGCATCCTGCCTGTGAGGCAGACCACTTCGGATCCAATGGCCAAAAGGGTGGAGAGCAGTTACCCACAAGCACAGGCCTCTCCTTACTTCTTCCAAGGAGGTGTCCGGTCCTGGCCAGCCCTGCTGCTGGCTGAGAAGGGCAGGCTGTGGGGCACCGGGAAAAACACCACCTCGTGTGTCAGCACACCGTGTTCCAGGCAGAGAAGCAGGAGGCTTCCTGTGAAAGCTGGAGACATGCATTGTTCCCCACCACCCTACAGGGACCGTAGGGGGGCTTCTCTGCCCCTGCTGTCTGGTCAGATCCCTTTGACGTGAACCACAGGGCAGAAGGCCAGCTGGAAAGTCACGCTGTGGCCTGTGCTTCTGAGGCTGCCACCTGCAGCCCCGGAGGACTGTGACCCACCCAAAGCCACAGCGGGTCCCATTCTGTTTGACTGATAGCCTCGTGTCTCGGAGCCTCGCCGGAGTGCTTCGGGGAACAAGTGTGTCCATACGTTATTCAGTGTTACCCATGTGAGGGTTGTTTATCATCACTTCACACAATCAACTTCAATTAAGCAGAACAGCAGCAGTTAGGAGTGTTTAATGGAGATTCAACACCAGAGCTTCTTGGTTGGCATTTATCACAGAGAACCTCTGCTTATAATTATGATGTATAATGAAGTTTATTGTAATAAAGCTAATATGTGATTTGTGTGGGAAATGTGAAAGAATTGATAAACTTTAAAAGAAAGGGATACAGACATGTTCCCTTACGGCAGACGGCAGACAAGCTCACAAGTTACATGTTATGTTCTGATACTCATGCTTTAATGTAATGAAAACATTTTAAAAATAGTTTACAGAAGTGACAAGAAAGAAAAATACACAGTCTCAGGGCTGCAGGGATGGCCCAGTGGTTAGAGCACTTGCTGCTCTTGCAGAGGACCTGAGTTCAGTTCCCAGGACTCCTGTCTGGTGAGTCACAACTGCTTGTAACTCTAGTTCCAGGGGATCCCATATCTCTGGCTTCCAAGGACATAAACACTCACACACACACACACACACACACACACACACACACACACACAAAAAAAAAAAAAAAAAAAATTAAAATAAACCTTAAAAAAAAAAAAACCCTACAATGTTTCCACTTCAACAGATGCTTATTTTCTAACAGGAGTAAATAGTTTTTGTTGTTGTTTTGTTTTTTGTTTTTTCAAGACAGGGCTTCTCTTTGTAGTTTTGGAACCTGTCGTGAATCGCACTCTGTAGACCAGGCTGGCCTCGAACTCACAGAGATCCGCCTGCCTCTGCCTCCCAAGTGCTGAGATTAAAGGCGTGCGCCGCCGCCGCCGCCGCCGCCGCCGCCGCCACCACCACCCGGCTGAGTAAACAGTGTTTTCCATTTGCTGATTTTTTCTTTTTATTTATTTGTTTGCTTCTTTTTGTGAAATAGCATCTCTCTATGTATCCCTGGCTGGCGTGTAACTGACTATGCGGCTGGGTTGCACACGCTTTAATCCCAGCACTCAGGAGGAAGAGCCAGGCGGATCTCTGTGAGTTCAAGGCCAGCCTGTTCTCCAGAGCGAGAACCAGGACAAGCACCACAACTTCACAGAGAAACCCTGTCTCGAAAAACCAGAAAAAAGAAAATCACTATGCAGACAAGGTTGGTCTCAAATTCACAGAGATCCACCAGCCTCTGCCTCCTGAGTTCTGGGATTAAAGACATGCACCACCATGTCCAGCTGATGTTTCTTTTTATAAAAGTTGCTATTCATGTTTTCCCACTGAGGTTTTTACATTTTTTTTCTTTTTGATTTGCAAGTGCTCTTTACATATTTGGTTTTTACTTTCTTTCTATGTATGGTGTGTTTTGATGTTACAGAAGTTTCCAATGTTAAGCATACAAAGACATACATCTTTTCCTGCATAATTCCTTCCATTTATGGCTCTGCTTGGAGAGGCCTTTCCCATCCAGAGATCAGAATCACCAACATTTGTGCAAGTTATTTTCTGATTTTGCTGTTTTTGAATTTCTAAACTGTGTTCTGCTTTGTAGAGTGAGATGAAGACGTAGCTGTTGTCCCCTGCCCTCACTGACTCAGTTTCCCCAGCACCACTGGAGAGAAGCAAATCTCCTTTCCAGGGGCTTCTGTGAAGCCCAGAAACTTCAGACACTGTCTGCCACCACCCAAAGACCCTGCCAGCCTCCAGCAGTACTTTCCACTGTCAAGAGCCTCAACCTCCTTCTGGGGTCGTAGGAACCAATGCAGCACCATTAACACCCTCAAGCAGCTCTTGGGTTTGGGACAAAATAGATCACAAACAGATCATCAAACTAACCTAAGCCCTATGAGGTCGTGAGCAAGCACTGGTGTGTGGGCACTGTGTGTGCCAGTTGTGGAGAAAGCATTAGGACATAAATCCCAGAGGAAGGGACAGGTAAACGGTACTGTTGAGATGCCAACATCTGGAGAGAGACACAGGTCACTCAAGAGGACCAGGGCATTTGGGTGTGAGGAGACAATGCTCGCGTGATGCCGTTTTTGTCCGTGTGTGGCGTCTCTTTGTACTGATGTTAGCTTTCTATGAAGGTCATAATTTGAGGCAAGTAAGATGGCCCAGCAGACAAAGGCATTGCTGTTAACGTCTAGCCCTCCTTTCTAATGTCCCAGCAACAAACCAGGACATGATTCTACCAAAGTTCACTCTGGGGAACCAATGAGTTTGTTGGGCTCTGTAAGACAGAGCATAGGTGAGGGGTTACTTACAGGAATGTGGGTGTTCCTCCCCAAAAGGCCACACCTGGAAAGTCTTTACCCAGCAAGGATAGGGGCTTCCCATAGCCTGCAGAAACGGATGCCCCTCCCCAAGGGTCCAGGCCTCTATACTCTAGCCCCTCCCCAGGCCGCTCCAATACAGAAGAGTTGCATTCAGCAGGTGGTAGGGAGTGGCTGGATAACCAGGTGAAGGTCTTTCGTCCTCAGAGCCATCCATGAGGGAATGTAAACAATCAGGAAAGCCCAGCTGGAATAGTTCTCCTGCAAAGAGGCACAGCTCATCTCTCCAAGACTGCCGCTGCATTTCTCGGAGGAGAAGCACACACAACAGGTACTTCCCTCACAATCCGAGGGAGTCTAATCCCCAGAACATGTGTGTCTTAGTTAGGGTTTCTATTGCTGTGAAGAGATACCATGACCATGGCAACTCTAATAAAGGGGAAAAAAATGAATGGGGTGGTTTACGTTTTCAGAGGTTCAGTCCATTATTATCATGGTGAGACATTGGCTGCAAGCAAGCAGACATGGTACCGGAGCAGGAGCTGAGAGTCCTACATCTTGATCTGAAGGCAACAGGAAGTGAACTGAGACACTGGGTACGGTTTGAGTACATATGAGGCCTCAAAGCCCACCCGCACAGTGACACACTTCCTCCAAGGCCACACCTACTCCAACAAAGCCACACCTCCTAATAGTGCTGCTCCCTATGGGGGCCATTTCCTTTCAAACCACAATGTGTAAAGATTGAAGGAGAAAACCACCTCCACACAGTTATCCTCTGGCCCCCACACGTACAACTTGCCATTCCCTGTCATGTACACAATAATAATAGTTTTTAAAGATTATGATTTTGTTTTTTCGAGATAGGGTTTCTCTGTGTAGCCCTGGCTGTCCTGGAACTCACTCTGTAGACCAGGCTGGCCTCAAACTCAGAGATCCGCCTGCCTCTGCCTTCTGAGTGCTGGGATTAAAGGTGTGCACCACCACTGCCCGGCTGCCTCTCACCTTCTTAAGCAAGTCAGTGAGCCTGACCGAGCCCCCTTTCTCCATACTTGTCAAATGTAAGTCTGGTGTCCGCATTCCCTTAGAGAATGGTCTCGAGGCTCCTGTTAACATATGCACAAAGCTCAGGGACACTCTCCTAATGGCATTTCCCTTCTAGTCCAAGAGGGAAGGTGGCAGAGAACCTGGGCCCGGGCCCAGGGTCTGAGGCCCTGCTGAAGCAGGCAGACCTCAGACCCACTTCCCAGATGGGGCAGCAGAGACCTATGCATGCTCCCTCAGTCTCCTCAGCCACCAAGTGTGCAGTCCAGTTCCAAGGTCAAGGCTAAACACAGAGCAGGTGATCCCTCAAGACAAAATGACTGTCATCATGGCCAGGACCTGTGGAACTCTTTGCTCCCCACTAGAGAAGAGGAAGGAAGGGTGAACAGTCACTGTAAAGGACCTGCCTGCACACGCATCAAAAGGCTACTGATCTAGACCGTCTGTGCAGTCCACACTGAACAGGGTCCCTTGGAAGGTTTTGTTTCCCCCCTATACAAATTCACGAGCAAATGTGTCTCCATTAAAGTGTTAACCAAAGCGCATCTCGGGCTGTTGACGAGCACATACAAGGTGGGGATGGAGTATAGTTTGTGTGTGTGTGCGCGCGCGTGCGTGTACGTTGTATGGGTGTGTTGTGTGTGTATGTGTGTGTGCTCATGTGTACATTTCTTGACATTCCGAAAGCTGCATTTTGTTCATTGCTCATTGATGAGAAATTGAAAGCAAAACTGTTAAAAATAAACATTTACAATGAATATGCTATTTAAACAGAACTAACAACAACAAAACCCCGACAATAAACAAGGTTTTAAAAACAAATACTAAACACTGCTCCCTGTGGCCAGGCCCGTCTCAGCTGTTCCCAGACACCCACTCTTGGAACCAGGTGCCTTCCTCGTTGCTGCCCCCGGCACAAGGCCCCACTCTTCTTCCTGCTTCTGTAGGTGAGGAAACCAGGCCTTGGGATCTGGAGTGAGGAGCTGAAGGTCACTTGGCTGGAGGTGGAGCTGTGCCTGCAGCCCATGGGCTGATTCAGAGGCCTGAGTGTTTAGCAATAGTGGAAAGTGAAGTTCAGGAGGGGAGTCCCAGCAAAGGCATGTGGGGGACAGCAGCCCTGAGACCAGAGCAACGTGAATGTGATTCCTACTGCTGCTACTCCTGAGCTAGGTGACCTTGGACAACCTGGTCACCTCTTTGAGACTGTCTATCAGATGGGCATAGAATTCAATGAGCTGATAGAAAATGCCCAGTGGCTAATAAGTCTTCAGTATTATATCACTAAACCAGGTAAGACTCATATTTCTAAAAGTTGTTCTCCCTCATTCCAGAAGCTCAACATGAATTCCCCACTACCAGCCTCTCTTGGGACATAGATTTTGGGATAAGAAAAAAGATTTTTTAGAACCTCCAGGCTCCAATGAAGCTACCATGAAAGCACCAAGCTCAGCCTTCCATTCGAAAGGGACACTGAGCTGGACAGAGGTCTCTCTCAGCACCACTCAGCTGGATCTCTGTGCAACCATCCATCCCGAGATGACCAGGCTGAGGGGCAGCCTTCCCTCTCAGCTCACAGGCTGGGGAATTCTGGGTGATTTATGTGTGCTCTACGGAGCCCACTGTTGTCTGCTTTGAAAACAGTCCCAGAGGCTTCTGGGTTCTTTCTCTGCTGCCCTAGCAACAGCCCATCTAGCCTGGACAGCCTTTCCCGACACCTCCCCACCTTCCCCATTAGCTTTCTCATTCCTGGCCAGAATAAAGTGACAGCAGACCTCCTCTGGGCCTGGGGGGCTGTGTGAGGGTCCTCAAAGGTGAAAAATTCAGGAACTATTTTCATTTGCCTTTCATTAAATAGAGCTTTGAGAACCGAACAGTAAAGATGAGCTCACTGCTCAGAACCCTGTACTGCTGGAAATGACATCATCAGGTGTCTGGTACCCCAGAGACTTCAAAGGCACAGGCTGGGAGGGGTGGTGGCATGATGATGTGGGTGTGCATATGCCACGGATGCGTGTGCCACTGAACCACGCACTTAAAAGTGAAACAGACTGGAGAGTTGGCTCAGCACTAAGAGCGTGTCTGCTCTTGCAGAGAACTCGGGTTGGTTCCCAGCACCCACAGCCAGCAGCTCCCAAACACCTATTACTCCAGCCCCAGCGGATCTGATGCCCTCTTCTGGCCTCTGAGGGCATCTGTACTCATGTGCACATATACACACAGACACACATAATTAAAACTAATAAAAATAAGTATTTCCAAGTAGATAAGGGAAGTTGAGGTGTCACTCAATAGGTAGAGTACCTGCCTAGTGTGCTTGAAGTCCTGGGTTCAACCCCTATTACTGCATAATTTGGATGTGGTAGGGCACATCTGTCCCAGTACTTGAGAGGTAGAAGCAGGAGGATCAGAAGTTCAAGGACATCCTTGGCTACATACTGAGTTTGGGGCTTGTCTAAAATAAATAAGTGAATGAATGAATGAATGAATGAATGAGGCTGGTGAGGTGGCTCAGTTGATAAAGCACTTCTCTTGCAAGCACAAGAGCCTGAGTTTGATCCTCAGTGCTCACTGGAAACCAGTGGGCACAGTGTGCACACTGGTAACCCAGCTCTGGGGACCAGAGACAGGTGGATCGCTGGGGCTCACCAACCAGCCTTGTCTTCAAGCCCCAGGTCCCAGTGAGAGACCCTGTCTCAAAACACAAGACGGGGCTGGTGTCCTAGTCCACTCTCTCTTGCTGTGAGAAAACACCATGACCAAAAGCAGCTTGGGGAGGAAAGGGCTGATTTGGTTTCCACTTCCACATCATAGTCCATCACTGAGGGAAGTCAGAGCAGAAACTCAAGGCAGAAACCTGGAGGCAGGAGCTGAAGCAGAGGTCACAGAGGAGTGCTGCTTACTGGCTTGCTCAGCTACCTTTCTTTCTTTCTTTCTTTCTTTCTCTCTTTCTTTCTTTCTTTCTTTCTTTCTCTCTCTCTCTCTCCCTCCCTCCTTCCCTCTCTCTCTCTCTCTCTCTCTCTCTCTCTCTCTCTCTCTCTCTCTCTCTCTCTCTCTCTCCCCCTCTTTTTCTCTCTTTTTCTTTCTTTCTCTGTATAGCCCTGGCTGTCTAGGAACTCATTTTGTAATCCAGGCTGGCCTTGAACTCAGAGACCTGCCTGTCTCTGCCTCCCGAGTGCGGGAGCTCAGCTCCCCACCACACAGAGTTTCTCTGTCTAATCCTGGCTGTTTTGGAATTTGCTCTTTGACCAGGCTGGCCTCAAACTCAGAGATGCGCCTGCCTCTGCCTCCTGAGTGCAGGGATGAAAGGTGTGCGCTACCATGCCTGGCTCAGCTACCTTTCTTATACCACCCAGGACCACCACCATGGCTTGCATTATCCACGCTGGCTGGGCCCTCCCTCATCAATCATCAATCAAGAGGGTATTCCACAGGCTTGCCCACAGGCCAGTCTGATGGAGTCATTTCTTTAACTGAAGTTCCCTCTTCCCAGATGACTCTGGCTTGTGCCAAGTTGACCAAACCAGCAAAACCAATCAGCAGTGCAGGTGTGGCTGTTCAATGTGTAAAAACGCCTGCTGTGCAGACCTGATAACCTGAGCTTTAACTCTCAGAACCAAGAACCGACTCCACAGTGTTGTCCTCTGACCACCTCATACCCTCCATGGCATGCATGTCACACACACACACATACACACACACACACACACACACACACACACACACACACACACACACACGGGTGATAATTAATTTAAGCTGGGCGGCGGTGGCGCACGCCTTTAATCCCAGCACTTGGGAAGCAGAGGCAGGCCAATCTCTGTGAGTTCGAGGCCAGCCTGGTCTACAGAGCGAGTTCCAGGACAGGCACCAAAACTGCACAGAGAAACCCTGTCTTGGGAAAAAAAAAAAAAATTAATTTAAAAACCAAGTGGGCGACTTCTGAGGAATGACACCTGAGATTGACCTCTGGTCTCCACAAATGCAATATCTTTGCACACTTGCCTGCACAAGTGCACACACACACATACACACATGCACATGCACAGGGAAGCATGCACACATGCAGGCATATGCACACACGCACAAATGCACACATGTGCGCGCACACACACACACACACACACACACACACACACACACACACAAAGTTCTGTTTTACCAAAGTAAAACTCAAACACCTGACCCGCCTTCCTTGCCTCTCCAAGGCTCTGCTTAGGTTGATGCTGGCCTCAGGTGAAGGTGCTCCAGGTTTGGCCTCCACCTGCCACTGCCCTGTTCTGGGGCCCCAGGGAACGCTTCACCCTCTCTGGTGCTCAGTTCTGTCATGGGGATCAAACTAGAGGCACTCTGGGACCTTCCCAGCACTGACATGCTCCAGCCTGCGTTCGGGATCACCCAATGGACCTCCCATCTCCATGAGCATCTAAGAAGATACAAGACTACAGGTCCTGAGTCCCTCAGCCTGGGGCAGGGTGGGTAGTCTTAGTGACCATGGGAAAAGCCAGCTGGGGGTTGTCACACTGTCCTAATAAACACACCCTTCCGGAGGCCTGCGTGGTCTCTTGGAGTTTATAGAATACACCCACATCCATGCTCTCTGTGACCCTTTCATTCTACAAACATCCCAGATCTGTCCCCTGTACCCAGGACTGGGCTAGCCAGAGCCGTGGGGGAAGGGGGATGCTTAGAGTCATGATGATCAGAGCATGCATGGGATAGGCTGGCTGGAGAGATGAGGACAGACTGGCCAGGACCTGAAGAGGAGGCAGGATGGGGGATTGTGAGGGGCCTGGATGGAGTCAGGCAGTACCAGGTTTCCTCCCCCTCCCCCCACAAGCCACTCTAAAAGCTGACCTCCATCCTTAGGGACAGGAAGGCAGCCCTGCACCAGGGAGGAAGCACAAGCCCACTTGTTAGTGGAACCTTAGCATTCCGGGTGGAGAATGGATTGGGGAAACAGAGGGGCTTGGGTGTCCATGACTAGGCACGTCAGGTTGCAGGCGATTGGCCAGGATCACCAAAAAGTGACAGATCTAGCTTCAAGTTCCCCCACTTACTGAGTATCCAAACCCTGGTTTTTTCACCCGCTTGGGCTGCCATTCAGGCCCCCTGGTAACGCCACTGAATCCTCAATGTGTGCTGGTTCTGAGTGCCACCAGCATGAGTTCACACCCCTCGCAGTTCCCAGTACTAGCCAAGTCCACCTTTACAGATGAGGGAACCACCATAGAGGTGCTAAGTCACTTGCCCAAGGTCACTTAGAACAAGGCAGTTACAGCCAGAGGCAGCTGGAGTTTCTCGGCCTCTGCCATCTTTGGGGTGGGAGATTGTAGGGTGGAGGGGAGCTGGGTCGGAGACTAAGAGGTCCGCAGCACCAACAACTCCCTAGAGATGAATAGAGTGCACATGCTGTGTGACCTCAGGCCACTCACACTCCCTCTCTGAACCTCACTGGAGACATGAACACAAAGTACTCAGGACACCACTCCCCATTAGTCTGCTTTTCTCATCCCTAGAACAGTAGTAGAGACCTAGCCCTCAAATATACCCAAAGACAGAGGCCGAGGCAGGGCCAGAGATGGGGGTGGTGTGCTGAATGGCAAGAACCCGATGGAGGTATTAGCTCTTCTTCAAAAACTTAGTCCATTTCAGGTGTCCCCTTGGGGCATAGGCTGCCCGAGCTTCTGTTTGGGGACAGTAAATCCCACCTACCTTTTTTTCTAGGGCCATCAGGGACCAGGCTCTCAGCATTCTCCAAGGACTCAGGCTTTGTTTAGAAGTGTCTCCTTGGAGCATGAGTCACCAGATCTTGGGTGGTCCGGGGGTAACCAGGATGTCACTGCTGGGTCCTGGGCTGGAGGCAGCTGCTGCCCAAGATGGCCAACTTAGCCACTCAACCAGTTCCAGGGACCCAGCACCCTCACCTGTAACCCGAGGGGCTGGAGCAGAACTCAGGCCCTCGGGAGGGAGCAAAGGCAGCACAGAACAGGTGAGCTAGCTCAGCTGTTAACGACCCAGGTGGCCGACCCGGGGACCTGGAACCCACACGGTTAAAGGTGAGTCCTGAGGCCTCCACACGTGTGCGCACACACACACACACACACACACACACACACACACACACACACACACAAAATGAACGAATGTAATTTAAAAGGAAAAGTCAGCTGTGGGCTCAGCTGGGCCCAGCGCCCTCCTGCAGCTGGGTCCCGACCGATGATCTTTAAGAAAGTCCAGCTCAGGGCCAACGAGATGGCTCAGTGGGTAAAAACTTTTGCTGCCAGGCCTGATGAGCCGAGTTTGATCACTGGGATCACATGATGGAAGGAGTAAACCTACTCCTGTAACTTGACCTCTGACCTCTGCATGGATGTCATGGTACACACAGACATTCACACACAAAGATAAATAAATACATAAATAAATTTCATGAAGAAAGCCCAGTGCTGATCACCTCGTCGCCCCATTTAGAACCCAGCCCACCTTCCCACTGCCTATGGAGCATCAGTCTGGTGCTCAATGTCAAGGGTGAGGGTCCCCAGCCTCCCTTTCCAGGTTGGCTGGCTTACGTTACACTGGCTATAAGTTGGCGGTCTCTCTCCAGGGTGCAAGTCTGTGAACATGTTCCTTCCCCACTCCCTGAT